>NW_010314013.1:12218-19260 GCF_000700745.2 Antrostomus carolinensis
AGCAGGACAGAAAACATGATAGCAGAAAGGCTCATATTGGTCAGTGCCACCTCAAATACAGAATAAGGAACAAATATCAAAACATTAAAGTTACATAGGTATTGATTACAAGGTGAAAGACATAGTCATTTCCATTAGTTTGCTGCAAGAACTTCACCCCAAGAAATACATTTCTATCTTTATAATATGGATCATTTTATAGAATAAAAACAGACCAAAAGTAAATTATAATTCTTAACAACAAACATCAAGTTTCGAATTTAATTTTGCAATTTAAGATTGACCAAAAATACTCGGAGTGTTCATATCCTAAAATCACAGGCAAGCTTTCACTGATCACCACCACCTTAATCTCAGTGCCAAAATATAAATTATATACTGATAATATAAGACTGAGTAATCTCAAATCTGTAGGAAAATACAGACAGACAATGATAAATATGTAATTTTGCTATACTCTTAATATATAGTCACCATGCATAAAAATATACATATATTTTAGGTAAAATGTATTTATTTTTTTCTCTGTTATAATTTTAAAGTGCATCTAAAGGCTGCTAAATAAATCTTTACACTTTAAAAACAGAGGAAGGTGAACAGCAGTTCAGAAGAGACAGGTAACTCCTGTTAACAAAGAGGTAAGAAGTTCTAAGTGCTATTCCGATACTCTCAGCTCTGCTAAAGCGGTGGTGATATTCTGAGTGGGCAAACATTGGCAAACACTGACTGGGCCCAATCATTGTATTTCATAGAATCACAAAGTCAGTTAGGCTGGAAGGGACCTTAGTAGATCATCTAGTTCCACCTGCTCAAAGCAGAGTCATTATTGATTGCTTGGAACTTTGTGCAGGTGGGTTCTGCAAACCTCTCAGGATGGTGAATGCACAACCCCACGTTGACTGCGCTCATGGTGGAAAACCTGGGAAATCCACCTAGTCAAGGGCCTTCAGGAACACTTCATATAAATCCACGATGTTCAGTCTTAGCCATGTAGTTACCAACCAGGCCTCTACCCTTAAACACAT
The DNA here is from genome assembly GCF_000700745.2 of Antrostomus carolinensis. Taxonomy (NCBI): domain Eukaryota; kingdom Metazoa; phylum Chordata; class Aves; order Caprimulgiformes; family Caprimulgidae; genus Antrostomus; species Antrostomus carolinensis. The sequence continues at coordinate 13,244 of NW_010314013.1, forward strand.
CCCAAACTAAAATAGACAGAGTACACAGAGTATTAACTAGTATTTCAAAGCTCACTGAGATAAATCCACTCCTAAGTAACTTCAGAGTAGTACTGCCTACATATGTAAGTGACCTGTTTGAGCTACACTGTGCACAGGCACCCCGTAAATAGCTGCCCTCCCTGGGACAAAGGCACTATTTTAAGGGCTTCCTTCTAAAGGAAACACTTCCCACAATGTCAGTAGTGCTGCAAGCACCTGCTTGTCCCTGGCCACTCTCAGCCCCCATCAGCAAATACTTTCCTGTGAAGGGTGTTCTACCTGCAAAGCACTCAACATCACTCTGCAAAATGACAGTTTCCAAACTCTATGTCAAGCTTTTTACTACCTTTCACAAAATAGCACCAGAATGCTGCTGCCATTCTTTCTCCGTAAATATCACGTGAGCAGCACCTGGTGCTGTGGAGCTACAGCTACAAGTCCTTTGCAAGCAGCTCAATTTCATCCAGCAAGAAGTCCATGTCCTCTCGACTAACTTGCGGGCTGATCACCACCTGGCGGAAGAAGTTGACTTTGCCCCGGTGAGGCTGGTACCCAAGCATCATGCTGCCCTTCTTCATCATCCTTTCTTTAATTACAGGAGCAACCTGAAAGTAGAAACAAATAAAATTCATGTCACACTCAGAAACACAGAAGATTTGGGTAATAAATATATTTTGTGACTTAAGAAATTTTTTGAAGTGTCTGAGTTTTGCACCTCTTGCCTGCCTTTCCACTGTCTGCCCAAAAAACATTAAAGCTCAGACCTGCAGGTTTAGAGGCAGATGATGTGCTGAGACACTTGGGTTCTGGGATGCCTGGCAGAATCAGAGCAAGATGTAAAACCCTCAGAAGCCTGCTGCTTGGGGCATTCATCTGTGACATGGGAAAGTCTTGAGTGAAGGTCCCTAGTCTTCCTGATGTAGATCAAAGTTTTGAACTCAGGAAGAACATCATCAGCTGCAGTTGGTGAAAGGCAGGGTTTCTCTCCTGCTAACCAGACTAAGCCTGACTACTTGCCCATGCTGGCCCATCTCCCACCACATGTGCAAAGCCACTGTCCCTAGAGGACACTCTCCATTGAACTCCAGTGAAACGTAAGCTGACAAAGAAGTCAGTGTGATGCAATACTAAGGGAGAAGGCCTGATCCTGGAGCTTCAGATTCATCTCTTAGATTTAAGCCATAACTAGCATTTGCCTACACCACTCATGTCGAATGGGATGAAATCTCATAGGTATCTCACTGCAGAAAAAAAAAAACAACATAAAAAAGATTGGTAGAGTCATGTCCTTATAGCTGGACACTTGATCTCATCCCAGCAGGTCTACTAACCTTGTTCATTTAATCTTGTGCTTAACTCTAAGCATGTGAATAGTTCTGCATTCTCATGCTTGAAATCAGTCCTAAGCGTAAAAGCATTGCTGGATTAAGTATTCTATTCCTTGGAAGACAGAATTCAACATAAATAAGCATTTTGACAGAAGTAGTATTTTTTAAAATGTGTTGCATTTTTATGCATTGCTAATAACACTAATGTATTTCAGAACAGTGTGTTCCTTTTCTTCCTTTTTTGATGGTTTGACTTTGAACTAAGCAAATAGGTGTTATGACCTCACCTTGGTTTCTGCATTAATTTATTTCAGCTCTAAAAGTTAGTGCCAGAAACTATCACCCGATTTGCAGAAGAAAAATGATGATGCCAACCTTTCCTTAATAGCTTTATTTTTACATGGCACATTTTAGCAGGCAAGTCCCATACAGTTTGCTGAGCTAGAAACAGCTAAGGTTTTCAACACTAACAGCCTAGCTTTCCCATATTTGTTTAGTGGTACGTGTCTATATTACCACCATTTCAAAATGTATATTGAATTCAGAGGGGGAGTGTTTATGGTTCTAATTTAATTTGCCTCTCTGATTTTGGTTTATCTTTGTGACAAAGCTATGTTGTTTATTTAGTGTTTGTTTTTTAAACCATAAGAGTGGTGGAGTCAGAATTCTAGTTAAAGTCCAGAGTGTGACATCAGTATGAATTATGTACATGAAAGCAATGAATATCCTTTCAGAATGCAGTGTGCAATCAGAATTTTGGTGTTTTGCATATTGCTGCAAGCAAAAAAATTAGTAAATAAGTTGTGAAAGGAGTTCTGATAAATATTCGGGAAACAAGGAGGTAACAATCAGGACAGGAACACTCAGAATTACAGCAGAAATGTTAAGAGGCATTCTGTGATTCTTTCCGTCACATTCAATAGCACCTTTTTCCATTAAATCCATGAAATGTAATATGGAGCTCCAGGTATGCCTCCTGCATAAAGATCCTAATGAAAGCTACCAATGAAATCACAATTCTGTTATGTGTCTGCAATGCGTACATCATTTAGAAATAGAAGTCATCAAATATATCCCTATAGCATCACCCACCTGGGTCTCTGTCTGCCTAGCAAGCGATTCAAGGTTTCCTCAATTTTCTTGTTTTATAGTTCAGAATTACTTCAGAATAACTTCATTTAGTCCATTCTCAAGAAAATAAATAAACAAATGAATGAACACTGGAGCTCTGCTTGGATAGAGACTGTAGTTACTTTGCACAAGACAGCCACCTTGATCCTGAGAAGTATGTTAATTGGCAAAGATTCCTCTCTGCTTCAGACCAGCTCTTCCAAACTGCATCCCAGATTGCTGAATGCAGTACTGCACAGTGCTAACACTAGGGCAAAATCTGGGCCTTATCATTGCTCTTGCACAGTTTGCCAATGGTGGAGTCAAATGGGAAGACTCTGGGCTGGCAACACTCCTGGTTATGCACACTAGTGGACAGACCTGCAACACACCTTCTTTTAAACAGTGAATAACTTCGGCACGATAAAAACTCTCCTACTTCTCCTACGGTTTGCACGTGATGAACTCTTTAACAGCACACAAGGCTTCTAAGAGCTCTACTCTTCCATTTTTATTCACACCAGCTAAAGGCTGAGCTAGCAGTGACACTGCGACAATGCCTGGAAGACATCATGCCCAGGAGGCATTGTGCTGGCCACAGTATGCATTCAGAAAAGAAAAAATTCCTCCACCCCAGTACTTGACAAGAACCCCCAAGAGACTTCTGCTCATGGAATAAAGACACTACAAGTACAAGGGGAGAAGCAAATTCTTCTTAATATACTTTCTGAAGCTCTTCTTTAAGATTGAAATCCCTATGGCAACTTTTAGCCTTTATTGATGTTCCATTGGAGTTATTTCGTCTTTTGTATCACACTATTGATTCTCTTCATCTCAATGCCCAGTGCTCCACAATCCATCATCCCAAAATGTGCAGTAGCACAAATGGAGACCATGAAAGCAAAAACATTTAGAGCTTCAGTAATTTGAAGACTGTAAATATACTGCATTTCAGCAGGTCTTCTCTCATAGAAAGGCAAGGTAGAAAAATCACACTTTCATTCATTATCCAATTTATTATTCATGCTAATTAAGTTGTCCTCTTAATTTGAAGTGCAACCATCCCTTTTTGAAAGCAAAACAAACACTTCCTACTTCAAAGAAACAAAACAAAACATAAAACTGTCTTACAGGCTTTTGAAGAGATTATTTTTGGAAAAGTTTTCCATCAAGCACTTTGCACATTCTATTTGCTAACGTGATGCAGTAGCCACAGAAAGCAGCAAGGAACAGAATACATGCACGGATGCTTAAGTACACGTGTCACAAAAGAACCATTAATTGATATGTGCATGCTAATGCTTGGACTTGAGGAGCACAGAGTATGACTGCTAACTGCAAGTAAAAGCTGCTACCGCTTTGCAGCAGAAAAATCAGACCTATAAGGAAATAATTGCCTAGTGAGGAGCTCAATGAGTTTAATTCCCACTGAAGTCAATGAGACCTGAGGATGCTTAAATATTAGAAAGAGCTGCACAGTCCCAATCAGGACAGGCTCCTCGGAAAGCAATTTAGTGAAAGTGAGATTGCTTCACCAGTCCAATTATTTTACTATGGAACTTACCTCAAATTGCAAATCTAATTCTTTATGTGGCCCATCAGTGGAGCAGTCTCAGAATTTTAAGTGTAATGTAACCTAAAAGAGAATTCCTCTTCTCTCCTTTGCTCCCTTCACCTCTTCCTTCCCACCGTTGGCGTCCCCTGCCAATCCATCCTGGAGATTATTATTTCAAACACTCACCACAGCAGTGTATGAGCTATCAGAAATGCCCTTCTTCCACCTAGGAAGGTGGAGCGGAGGTGCAGTGCATAGAAGGCCATCCTGCAGCAAAGCTGTTCACACTGTTCTGTGCAACCAGAGGCCTAGGAAACTGCTTCGCCTGAGGACTGATTGGTGAATCACAGTCTCCCCATAAGACCTACACAGAGGCTGTAACATCTTGTGCTTCCTGTACTATGCAGAGTAGAGTTTTTTAAACTAGAGTAAAAATTACATAGAAGTTTAGCTCCTTCTCCACCTACCTGGGTGACAGGATAATCTCTTCTCCCTACTCTCAGCCAGCACCCAGCCACACTACAAACAACAGAAAGTTTAAGCCCTAAAGTTTAAGCTGTTTCTATCAAGAGTCCAGACCCCAGCTGACCGTCATATATATTCACAGAATTATAGAAACATAGAATGGTTTGGGTTGGAAGGGACCTTAGAGATCATCTAGTTCCAAACCTCCTGCCATCAGTAGGGACACCTTCCACTAGATCAGGTTGCTCAAAGCCTCATCCAGCCTGGCCTTAAACACTTCCAGGGAGGGGGCATCCACAACTTCCTTGGGCAACCTGTTCCAGTGCCTGACCACCCTCACAGGGAAGAACTTCTTCCTAATATCTCATCTAAACCTACCCTCTTTCAGCTTAATGACAAAACAAGGGGAAATGGCTTTAACTGCCCTTATGAAAAGTCCTTCCCCAGCTTTCTTGTAGCCCCTTCAGGTACTGGAAGCCGCTGTAAGATCTCCCCAGAGACTTCTCTTCTCCAGGCTGAACAGCCCCAACTCTTTCAGACTATTCACATGGAAGATGCCAATGTTCCTTTCCAGCACGCACACACGCACAGTGAAGCGTGATAAGCAGCCAGGCCCAGCTTGGACACTACAGCTGAAGTATCTAGCACACCAGGAGGATCAGGAAAGCAACATATCTCTCTCTCCATATCCCAAGTATCCTTGAGAAGAGTGGTCCTGCACAATCATCACAGGGCAATATCTTAAAAAAAACTGTGTTCCTCCTAACTGACTCATTAATGGCATTCGATGCAAGGTTCTCCAACACTTCAAGAATTTCCACCAAGCTCCAGCCATGACTACATCATATACTTCAGCCACCATGAAAGACTGGTATCTATAGTTAAGCACTTTCTCAGCAGGAGAAGCATGCACCTAGCGTCTCCCAGAGCTAGTTCCCAAGTCTGGACACTTAAAACCCTTTCAGAAGACTTGATGAAACACTTGTTTGATATAATTTCTTCTTCTTCCAGCTAACAAGGCCTCCAAAACCATTCTCACAGTGGTCAAGCTATGCAAGCCTGGCTCTGAAGCTAAGAACAATTTCCTAGCACATGGGTTTCTTGTGTAAAATGAAGTCTCCAGAGCAGCTCTGTTAAATAGGTGCTGTTTCCACCCCCTTAATCATGGCACAGTATTACGCTGTGGAATTCATTCGCTGTAAGCTGCCTCCTGTTGAGCAGTATGGACATTTGTAATTAGAAATGGTTTGTAAAAGTTTATTTCAACAACAAAACAGATAAATCATTACAAGATAGCCAGGTGCTTAGCTTTTTCAAATCACACAATCCCATTAACTTCTAAAACACATATCCCACTACTACCAGCTTATAGCTCAAGTCCTATGTCTAGTTCGAAATAGCTGATGCTTTCTGATGACAAGGGACAGAAAAGAGTCATGTAGGTCTTTTTTTCATAGAAGGTAAATCCACTGAGTCTCCAGTTGCATTAATGCTGCTGGACATGAATAGCCAAATATGTTGTCCTAAGGAGAAGCAGA
>NW_010314013.1:19316-22269 GCF_000700745.2 Antrostomus carolinensis
TTTTCTGCTCTAATGCTGTCTCTGACAATTGCAATTAACAGATATGCTGAAAGTGCAAGAAAGCTCAGGTGGAACAACTGCAGGATAGCTTGCTGATAATGGAAGACTAGGTCCAACTTTGGTTATTAATTTCTTTCTCCACGCCCTCCCTTAATCTGTAAGGCATCTCATTTTAGACCTAATCCAGTGTCTTCAAACTGTCTCATCACAAATGATTTTCTGTGCCTCTAAGACTGTACCTATGTTACCTGAATGCTATTTGTACTGCTGCCATTCTCACAGACTCTGGTCATATTGGTCTGGTCATACCAGATATTGACATATCACAACAGTTTATCCAAACTGTAGGCTAGAGGTTATACTCTTTGAAACATTCTGTAAATTTTGCATTTAAACACTAGGGCAACAGGAATGAGTTGCAAATTGCAAACTGATAACAGCACTGGGTAAAAATATTCTGCTAAGCAATGAATTTACAAAAATATTTTGCTTCAGGGGAAAAAATGTGCATTTGACAAATAGCCCAAATGAAAAGATAGCATTAGCCAGAAAAATAAAGAAACTAGAAAAGCCTAAAGGTTTTCTAAATTTTTGAAAGAAAAGTACTTAGAATATTTGTTTCAAAACACTGTTTTCAATTAAAACTTAAATTCATTTGGAAATTGACCCATTTTTATCACAGTAAGCAGAAAAGGACTGAGGAAACCGAAACTAAGCAAATTGTTTCATTTTAGCCTGTCTGAAAACAAAAATTCTTTCTGGTCAACTAAAACCAAGAATTGCTTTCAGTTTCTTAATTCCATGGCCAAACTAAAAAATCCATTATTTGTACAACCAATAAATATGTGGGATCAAAACTGCTAACGCTGCTTAACTGAGGCATCTGTAGAATTTTTGGCCCTCAGAAAAGACAGAAAGTATGAGAAAATTCATGGCACTGCCTCTTCTGTCAGCAAAATTTGGCTGGAAATCTCATGTGAACAGCTTTGAGTAGTGTGGGTGACTCTAAATGTGCTAGCCCAGCAAGTGCTACAAAGTCAGAATGCCTATAAAAACAGGTGTTAATACTGGCAACTGCTATCAGAAACATTTTTCCATATCTTTTGGATAGTTCCCAGGTCACTGAGAATCTATGCAACATAAAGCTGAAGAGCTATTCCAGCTGCTGGCAGCAGCAACTCCCAATCAATGGACACCATTCTGCTCCTCCTGAAATTCATTTTAAAATTGCCCGGGACTTCAATGGAAGCAGAATGCAACTATCTAAATTTCCTCCTCAGGTGTCTGCTTCAGTTTGCAAACAGCCTTCAGCTTTTACTAGAGGAAGCCACACTCACAGTAAATCAGCAACCTTTCTAGGGATCCACAAAAGCAGGCTAGACAGTGTTGGAAGGACAGGAGCATATCAGCAGCTCAAACTATTTCTCTTCCTCAAATACAACGTTGATGAAACTTACTGAAGTACCGAATACTACACTAGAAATTGGCTGAAGATTTGTAGCTAGAAGACAAAAAAAGTCATCCTTTTGACAAAATGCAAAGATCACATTCTCTCGATTTCACAAAAATGGAAAACACATTTTGTGTCCTTGCCTCGATTATTCCTTGCAATGGAAGACAAGTTTATACAGAGCAGTCTCTCTCATCTGACCACAAAAATCTATTTTTGGCCACCACTAGAAGGGACAAATTTCTATTTGGGAGTTCATGATTGTTACTTAAAAGGCAACTTTTTGGCTATCCAAAGTCTGACAAGTTATGCTTCCTGCAAGAAATGACCAGTTTGGCTTCATGTATATTAATAAGAAAACAACTATTGTACAGCAATTGCCACCAAGAAAAGTAAAAAACCCAACAATTCAGCAAAGTATTTGGATACAATTTTAAACCCTTATATATGGGCTACTAATTTTAGTGCACTGAGCCTTCACAATATTCTTTCTTGCTTAAATGATAGCACAGTGGTTGAAGTACTGGACAGAGACTTAAAAAGACTGGTCCCTAACCCTACCAGAGGCTGTTTGGACAAATCACTCCATCTCTTTTACGTAATAGGTTTATTTTTCCCTTCACAGGAGGCATAGAACCCTTCAGGGCAGTGAAGTCTCTATGTGTTCATACATCTGTTGTAATCAGCCCTGATACCACGTGGGTGCTCTGTACTCTAATATCATATATATTAAATAATTTCTGTTACAAATAGGTCTCACAAACATCTGTCCCAGCATGGCTGCATTTCCCAGTGGGAGCGGAGAAGGTAACTTTGATATCAATGATACCAATCAGTATTAAGTAAGAACAGTAGCTGGCATTTTAATACTGATCACTGAATGCAATCCAAGTGAACAAAACACTTTCCTTGGTTGGTTGTAATCACAACACTAACTCAATACTATAAATGTTTGGAAGTAAAAGTGCTTTCAACATATTGTAACACTGAGAAAGTATATCCTCCACTGTTAAATATCTTGCCTTGCCTTGTGCTGCAACATCAGTTACTGGCTTTAAAACAACAGGCTTTTTCCCTTTTGGTGATAATTAAAACCAAACTCAGACCATTTGTCAGCTGTCACCCCAACCGGGACAATCGAAATACCAAATATTTGCACACCCAATCACAGCTTTGTTCCTGTAGCCAAGGCGCTCTGTAAAACCCAAACATGTTTTTCTTTTGTCTAGAATTTGTTCTGGGCCCACATCCCTAAACCACTAATAAATTATTGCCGTACGCTATTGCGCCAGTGTTCCCCTTCTGCCACACGAGGCAACAAAAAGAGAAATAAGCACATTTGTCAAAATAGCAGTAACCACTTCCACATTCTTCCGAGCAACTAACATATCAAAGGAGAACAGATGCTGCTGTATTTTCATCCCGATACCGACCTTCTCTCTGCACCGTCAACTCAGGGCTGTGCAGTATGTCTACGCCAGGGGTCCTCAAACTACGGCCCGC
>NW_010314014.1:0-768 GCF_000700745.2 Antrostomus carolinensis
CCTTATAGACCCATGAAATCTGCTCAGAGTTGGTCACCTCAATCCTCATGGCAGAGCCAAACCTACCACTGGTTTTTGGAGCTTGAAACTGTCCCAAAAGTAGAGAGGAGAACCAGGAGTGGCAGGGACTGGAAACACAACCAGGTTCACACACAGCACCCATTCGTATTTTAGCAGGGGATCAGAGCTCAGTAAAATTTCCTGTGGGATTATGCCTGGTGTTTGCCCTCAGACCTTTCCCTCCAGGCACTAATAATTTGCCTATCAGAGCCCTGTTTACATCCAGTCTTAAAAACACTCACCATCACATCACATGAGTTAATTCCTGATGCACAGCTGGCAAAGGGGACCCTTTGCCAAAGACCAAGACCAAAACCTTTCTTATGGAGGAAAGACACAACATTGGTGGAAAACCATTAAGGATATCCAAAATTTCTGGCAACACCATCACTTTTCCATGCATAAGGTAACAAATTTCTCTGACATACACCACAAAATCCTTTAAGGACAAAGTACCGAGCTGCTGGGGAGGCAGAGTGAGATGAGCAAGCTCCCAGCTGGGCAGCAGAACAGGACAGAGCAGCTCCTCAACTTTCTGATCATCTTTCATAGAATCCCAGACTGGTTTGGGTTGGAAGGGACCTTAAAGATCATCCAGTTCCAACCCCCCTGCCAGCAGCAGGGACACCTTCCACTAGACCACGTTGCTCAAAGCCTCATCCAACCTGGCCTTCAACACTTCCAGGGAGGAGCAGCCACAGCTTCTCT
>NW_010314014.1:1109-11129 GCF_000700745.2 Antrostomus carolinensis
CTCCTAACCAATCCCAGCTGAACCCAAACCCCAGCAGTTCCCAACTGCTGAAAAGAAACCAGCTCTGGCCCAGCTACACACCAGGACAGGTTCTTTCCATGAAATAAACCATTTCAGTTGTGTGTTTATCCTGCATTAAGGCTCCTGCTTTGCTGGGTTTCCATGGTTGATGGAAGAAGCAGGTGCCTGGAGGGAGCTGGCTCTTGGCTGAGGGGCTCTCCTCAGCTGCCTCCTCTCTGCAAAGTGTTCCTGCTTGCTCCAGGCTCTGGTGGGATGCTTTGCTCTCACTTGTACTTGGGAAAACAACAGCACAGTGATCACAAGGAGATCCTTTCTTGCCAGGCCAGTAAGTGCCAGCCATGCCAGGGAAGGACTGGGCACAAGGGAGAGATTTCACATCAAGAGCTGCAGAAAAGGTATTAAATCTTCCCTATCCCATTATTATTATTATTATTATTATTATTATTATTATTATTGCCCTGGCATGAAAATGACTGAACTGAGAGGAACCTCTTGAAAGAGCAAGGCAGAGGGGAGCAGTTGCTCTTGAGGTCCCACCTTGCAGGTTAAAATTTCCCCCTCCAGCTCATTTTCTTGCCCAAGGGTTGCACCAGCCAGACCCTCTCTGTGTTCTTTGGGCTCTAATCATGACCACTTGTGCCCTTTTGGAGAGTGACCGCAACCCTCTGCCCCCAGCCTGGTTTTACACAACTTTGTGCTAAGCCTTGATAATCTAAAAACCACCTGACTGGGCAGAGATGGTGATTTTCCAGAGGAGAACACACACTGATGCCAGCAAGGTGCCACCACAAGCAGCGATAACATGGCACAAGGGTCGTGGAGACATGGGACATCAAGGCATGGTGGCTTGCCCTCTCCTAGCAGCTCCCATCCCACCCCTCCTTCTGCAACCCACCATCCAAACAATCCTTTTCAACAAGCTCCTGGTTATTTATTTAACATATCCCTCCCCAGGGGAAGCTCATGAGATACAAATCTTAGAGCAACAACCAACAAGGTCTTTGTGAGCTTTGGCACGTGGGTGTTTGAGACGGGTTGGAGAAAACCCGTCTCTCATCCCCAATCTAATGAGTATCTTCAGACTGAGGTGAATGCGAAGCACCAGTTTGTTTTCTTTTGTTATTACTGGAGATCAAAACAGAGCTGGGAGCATGGCAGAGGGTCCTCAGTGTCAGCACTGAGGTGGGAAGGGGTCAAAGCAGCATCACAAGCAGAACAAGGCACCACACACAGGCTCCTGCATCCAAAGCTGGGTCAACCAGCTGGGGAAGCCCTTCTCCCTTCATCCCCTCTGAGAGGAGCCCATGGGGGTCCCAACTCCACCCTGGGGCTGCAGGACCCTCACCATGCCAGCAACCCCTACACCATCCGCAATGACCTGATCACCACTCTGCTGCAACAGGGACAAATCTGCTTTCACAGAACATCCCAATGCAGCAAGTGTTTGGCTAGCTCTTCAGTGGGGTTTGTAAAAGTCAGAGAACCACGAGGTTACTTCTGATCGGGTGACATCACTTGTCCTCATCTCATTTGTCCCTTTGAACCATCAGTACCACACAGTAAATCATGCTAGGCAGCCTACGGAGCAAAACAACGCTTCAGGTCGTGATGGTCAGAAGATAGTTTGACAGCAGCAGACATCCTGCTGCCTTTGGTCTGGGGCTGTATCTTGCCATCATTCATCTACCAGAGACCTTGGCCACTCCTGGTCAGGGGACAGGTCCTCCCTGGGACTGGTCCCTCATTGCTCAGACACCCTTGGATCTCGCTCCCAAGCCCAGCCATCCTTTTTTCAACAGGTCCTTTGCCATGTCCTCACATTACCAGGTTGGCATGAAAAACATCTTACTAGGATATATTTTTTTTTAAAGTTCAGCCTTAGGACAGGTTTAAATCCAAAAAATCTTGCCAAGTAGAGGTTGAATTTCCATATCCAGCAGAAACTATTTCAGCTACCTCCTGGAGCAGGCAGAAGCCCATCCCACAAACCCTCAAGGACCATGAAAAAGCCTGGGCACCATCCATCCTAACATCATCACTCAAGAACAGTTGGAGCACTGATGTGTACTTGCAAACGTCTTTCCCCCCCCGACATTAAACATTTGATTTAATATGTTATATTTTTATATATTAATATAAAAATTATTTAATATTGTACCCCTCCCTTTGAGCAGCATCAAGTGTCCTGTAAAATACACAAGCTGGTAGATAGTGGTGGTTTCTTGACCTTCTCTGCATCACTCACTCTTTCATAAACTCCATCAAGACACCTCTTACTCTGCTCCTCGCTAAATTAACCAGCCTTAATCTGTTTAACCCCTTCCTCTTCTACTCGTGGAAGACTTTCCAAGCTCCTCATCGTCTCGGCTTCCCTCCCCTGGCCCAGCACCAGTCACGTTTCCTTCTGGCTTGGACACAGGAGAGCTCCCCAAGGTGACAATGTTCCTATCCATTGATAGGATGTCATTCAGGTAACCCTCAGGATTGCTCTCCAACTCTTAAACGTAGTCAAACACCTCCTGGGAAGGGAACCCAGGGATCACCACTCCCAGCCACACCACCTCATGGTGCAGCATCTGGGTTGCCAAGGTTGGTGTCACAAATTATTTCAGGAAAGGGTATTTCTACTTAGCACAAAGCTGGACATTTCTACCATGGGAGAAAGCAACTAAAGAGTTAAACCTGCCCCTGGCATTATCATTTTGGGGTTTAGAGCTCAAGGTTGATGGGGAAATGACCATTAAACCCTCTACCATAGACACCAAAGATCCCAGTTTCCCCCATTTTGAGTATCCTTAGGACATATTAATGATGCTCATCACAGCCCTACAGCTGGAATTGAAATGTCACCTCTGGAAAGTCAACCACACAACACCACTGCACTTGGCAACCTCTGGGTCATCTTGGCACACGAGGACATTTGGGGACTTCAGTTTCATTCAGTCTGGCAACCCTGCAGTCCACAGCAGCTGCCCTGTCAGGAGTATTTTGCCACGCAGCATCTCTAAAGCTTTGAGGGAAAAGAATATTTTCCTTTTCCACACTGATTTTCTCTGGTTTTCCATTAAGAAAACAAAATAGTTTTTAAAGAACAAAAATTAAACCAAAAAGCAAAGTTATTTTGCTTTTCCTCACAGTTCCCACTTCCCCTTTTTTTCTGGTGGGGAGATGGAAAAATTATATAGGAGGTGGAAGGAAAATAAGGAAAAAATTTATATAGAATAATATATTTTCTGCATGAAAAACTGAAAAAAACCCAACTTAATCAAGAAGAGTTGAATTGCCATGTGTCTCCTGGGGTCACCTCATTCCTATAAGCTTCTCATCCTGTTGGGCTTTCCTGCAGTGTGATGGTTTGAACAGACAAGGCAGAGGTTGTGGATGGAAGAAGGGGAGGAACGAGCAAATTGGATCCTTCCAAAGCGAAATACTGCCTTGTGGAAACATGGATAGCTGTAAGCTTCTCACAGCTCATTGTTCCAGAGCAAATGAGCTGGTGGTCTCCATCCAACCATGGGCAAAGATCCAACCTGCAGACCCTCCGTCACGAATGGATGGCAGCTGTTGAATGTCCTAGCAGTGTCTGCTGGACAGGGGAAGCCCTCAGAGATGGGACACATGCACATGCCCTGAGGGAGGGCAGAGGAAGCCAGTGCTATTTTGGTGGTGCACAGTAGCACACAGCATGATGAAGATGGTGCCTTGGATTCATGCCAACCATCTCCTTGACAAATTGCTGTTTTTCTTTGGAGGATAACAGAACGTCCCAAGAGAAGAGCATGCGAAAGAAATTAAGGGCCAAGTCCAAGAGCAGGCAGGAACTAATCAGCCCAGCTTAAATTCTGATGTCATATCCAATTAGACTTCATCCCATGACGGGGTGTGCAACTCAATCAAGTCAAGCTCCAGCTCTTCACCCATCTCAGACAAGACAACACCCCCAAGATCACACCACCAGCAGACAGCCTAGTGCTGCCTACAGCTCCTGGGCCAAGCCAGTGATCACTGCTCCATCCATGAGACACCACCAAACAGCCAGAGGAATTTTTCCAACATGTCACCAATCTATGTCTCAGTGGATGGAGATCTCCATCACTTTTCACGCATATGGAGATTCAATTTCTCCCTTCCTTTTCAATTACAAGTTTCATCAACCCTCTGCACCTCCCGATTTGCTGATGACCAGCTGAAGTTTCCAGCCTGAAGAAATGAGGAGGGAAACAAAGCAATGATCTATTCCCATTTACAGTTGCCATGGGATGATGCAAAATTTCATCAGTTGTTTGTAAAATGCTTTAAAAAAAATGGAAAAAAATAGCAATCCCTTGCTGAAGATAATTTCTACCCCATCACCCTCTCAATTCTCTCTTAAAGAAATGCCTGGGGAGGTGGAAGTCCTTGAAGTGTGTCCCACTGATGACAGTTCTAGAGTCTCTGCTAGAGAAGGCTCCTCAACTCCTTCAGGCAATGCCATTGCTGCTGGCCCTTCCCACTGGTCACCAGACCATGGGATCTCACTTTTCTTCTGGCCACACACAACCCCTCTCTCTTGAGGGCCAGAAGATCTGACTTTGCCCAGCAGTGAAGCACAACCCATGGTGGGACCTCAGCAAGACATGGTGTTATTTGCACCAGAGATCATGCTCTGAAGTCAGTCCCTTCAGTTCTTCCCTTGGTTTGCCTCAGGCTCAGAAGTCCTCTCTGGTCAGCTCTGCCCATGGCAGCTAGGTTTAGTCAACACTCCTAGGATGGAATTTTTGAGGGCAAAGCCTTCAGTCTCATTTCCAACAAGACCAGTTCAATGAGATTTGTTGACCTGATGCAATCCTGCCAGGACTGACAGCTCCACATAGCTCAAAGAGATGGACAGCAGATAGATAGGGGCCTCTGAACAAGCCAGCCCCTTCAAGTTCACCTCTACTGAACCACGCGAGGAGCAGCTTCAGCTCACCAGCAGCTGTCCCAGGAATTCAGTTGGTTCCACACTCACACGTTCCTCCCTGATAATACCTCTCCACTCCCCAACTCAGCCCACGTTAATTGTGTACGAGATCTTCAAGACCACCCAGCTTGAGCTGCAAAGCATTCAGCGATGGATAAAAATAACAATTGCATTGAGCAAGGCTACGATCCTCACCAAAAAAGATTAGCAGTGGGAAAATTCCTCCTTTAGGGAGCTTTACAGCCAAGGACCTGCCCGTAGGGTTCATGACCGACAGTGTGCCCCACGTCTGTTGAACAGCTATGGGGAAAAACGTGGGAAGAATTATGAGGCTGGTGACTTCCCTTAAATCTTGCTTTTGTGTCCTCATTCCTAAAAGGGAGAGCGTGGTCGGGTCAGCAGAACAGTAGGCAACTGGCACCAAGGTTCATTTATCAAAGATGTTATTGGGGAGCTG
The DNA here is from genome assembly GCF_000700745.2 of Antrostomus carolinensis. NCBI lineage: Eukaryota > Metazoa > Chordata > Aves > Caprimulgiformes > Caprimulgidae > Antrostomus > Antrostomus carolinensis. The sequence goes on from NW_010314014.1 coordinate 6,530, forward strand.
GTGATGGTACAGGAGAGGTTGCACCAACTGGAGCACCATCTTTCTCTCCAACCCATTTAAAAAAACAACAACAAAACCACCACCACCACCAAAAAAACCCCCAAACAAACAAAAAAACTCCAGATTATATTACAGAAGGAGGAAGGATCTCCTCATTTGTTTGTTAAACAGATTTCCACCAACCTTCTCTGAGGATGGGTCCATAGGTAACCACCCCAAGGTGCCAGTGAAGAGTGTTGTATAATGAAGAACTATGAAAACGCAGGAGCCAAACTATGGATTACAGAGAAAAGCATTCCCTGGAGATGAAAAATGGACCCTGACACACACACCCCCGGTCAGGTACTTCTATCTCTGCAGAAATGGAAGCAAAGGAAAAACAGGCTTGAGACTTTTGTTAGATACAAGTGAAGGAACCCATCACTGTGCCGATAGAGATCACAGGATCACAGAATCGTAGGAGTTGGAAGGGACCTCGGGAGATCATCCAGTCCAACCCCCCTGCCAAAGCAGGTTCACCTAGAGCAAGTTACACAAGACTGCATCCAGATGGGTTTTGAACATCTCCAGAGAAGGAGACTCCACAACCTCTCTGGGCAGCCTTTTTATTGGTAGACAGTACCAATATCAGACATTTTTCTAGCTGGTGCCTTGTGCAGTTCTGCATATATACATTAAAGGTTTTAAAACTTTTGTAGCCTGAATGTTTAAATTCTTCATCTCATCTTCCAGGGAAGCATACCAAGAGTATAGACATTGATCAGATCCCCTCTCAGGCTGCTCTTCTCCAGGCTGAACAGTCCCAGCTCTCTCAGCCTCTCCTCACACGGGAGATGCTCCAGCCCTCGCATCATCCTGGTGGCCTCCTCTGGACTCATTCTAACTGATCCATGTCTTTCTTGTGTTGGGGGCCCCAGAACTGGACAGCACAGAGCTTGTTAGTCCCTAATAAGCACCCCAAATTAATGAGACTGTTGCATCATGCTTGACCTCCTTTGGATTCCACACATGGGATTGAGTGATGGTGCCACCAGCCAGATGCTTCCAGTGCCTTTTGAGAAGAAATGGATCTTCTTCTTTTATTGGACATCCTGGCAAGAGATCCTATGTGGAATGTAAACTCTGTGTGCAGAGACAGATATTTTCTCTCACTGTTTATAAATACCCAGAGCCCAGTTCTTTCCCCCCCCGGAGCTATATGAGCCCAGAATTTATCAACATTGGAGAATACACTCCTGATTGACACTGAAGCGAGCGAGGAAATTGTTTGCAGGAGAAAAAAAAATAGATTAGGCAAGAAATTGTTGCTTTGCATATAGATTTGCATACACATATAATGCAATATTTAGATTACTTGTAATAAACAAACTTGCCTCAACACCCACCTAGGAGCAAAGCTCAGATTCAGAAGAAAAAGTCAGGGAAAAACACCCTCATCTTCCCCAGTGGGAAGGGAAGCTGCTCAGATGTGAGAAATGCCCTTGGCAACACCTTGATTTGGCATCTGCTTTGACATCCCTGAGCCAGCTCTCAAATTTTCTCTGCTGAAAGAGCAAGACCGTACGCCCACAGACCTCCTGAGGGTTGGCTGGCTCCTCACCAGCTTGTTCTTGCTCATCCGTAGCTCCAAGCTCCCTTTCCTTGCTGTTTCTCATGCCTTGCTCCTTAGCCTTGCTCTGCTCCATCCCATATTTGCCACCCCAGAAGACCACAGCCTGGTCCCAAGAGCCACTGAAGGCAGAATACTAGGCTGGGACTATCTTCTCCCACCCAACCACTTGCCCAGCCTTCAGTACCTATAAAATCACCCTGTGATTCTAACAGAAGCAGGCACATGGTTGCCATTTGTGAGCTAAAAACCACAAAATCAAAGCATGTTAATTTGAGAGTTGGGGTACGGATGGATGAGGTAAGAAGGAGAGTTAGCATCAAATGTCCTTATGAGACATTAGAGAAGCCACTAATGTTTTGACATCAAAAAACATATGATACTTGTACGGTTGAGCTCTGACACTGCTGCATTTTCTGGCCCCAGAGCTGCTGTTATTGTTGAACCAACAGGACCGTGCTCGTAAGGCAATAAAACATTCGATATATACATCTGTTTACACACCCCCCATCTAGAGATGTACACACACCCGGACACCAGGGGACACTTACATGTCCCTAGTTCACATAATAAGCACTTTTAGGAAACTACAGGACACTGAGGGAGGATTTTGTTTAGAGAACAGTTTCCCTCTCTTCCTCCCTCCAAGATGAGATCTCTAACATCTGCCACCCATCATCTTCCAGCCAAGCCAAAGGGCTCATCAGCACAAAATAGACACCACACAGAAAGCTCGTGCTTTGGGTAGGGTATTCACTGGATTTTGGATGGGTGAGGAGCACTAAAAGTGTTCATCCCTTGCAGTTTCTTCTTGCCAGGACTGCAAAGGTCCATCTTCACCACATAGATTTAAAGGGTTGGTGATACCAACCTTAATCATCTTGCCACCAAGATGATGAAGGGAGTGGAGCATCTCCCTGCTGAGGAAAGGCTGAGGGAGCTGGGGCTCTTTAGCTTGGAGAAGAGGAGACTGAGGGGTGACCTCATTAATGTTTATCAATATGTTAAGGGCAAATGTCAGGAGGATGGAGCCAGGCTCTTCTCAGTGATGCCCAATGGTAGGACAAGGGGCAATGGGGGTGAGCTGGAACACAGGAGGTTCTACTTAAACTTGAGAAGAAACTTCTTTACAGTGAGGGTGCCAGAGCCCTGGGACAGGCTGCCCAGGGAGGGTGTGGAGTCTCCTTCTCTGGAGACATTCAAGACCCACCTGGACTCCTTCCTGTGTGATCTCATTTAGGTTCCTGCTCTGGCAGGGGGATTGGACTGGATGATCTTTCGAGGTCCCTTCCAATCTCCGACATTCTGTGATTCAGTGATACCTCTCACCAAAACTGGCCAGAGATAAGCTTAATCACCAACACTGGATCTCCCCACCTCCAGCCTCACCATTTCATAAATCCATGGGAATATGGGTGGAGACGCTTCACTCCTTTAATCCCTTTTTTAAAATACTCTTAAGGAGGGAATCTGAGATCAGCAAGCTTAATAAAGCTCAACATATTTAGAAGAGCAGAGGAGAGCAGGAAAAGAGTAAATACACATATATATACACACAGGACTAAAAGCCCAGACGTTGGCGGGGGGGGGGGGGGGGTGGGTTGAAAAAAAACAGCACAAGACACGGGTGCACACAGAACTGCCTGGATCAGAAAAGCCCTTTAAGATCATCCAGTCCAACCATGAACCCAACACTGACAAGTCCCCAACTAACCCATGTCCCTCAGCACTATGTCTACACGACTCTTCAATCCCTCCAGGGATGGGGACTCCACCACTGCCCTGGGCAACCCCTTCCAATGCCTCAGAACCCTTTCAGCAAAGAAATTCTTCCTCACATCCCATCTCAACTGCCCTGGCCACAACTGGAGGCCATTTCCTCTTGTCCTATCATGGACACATTGCTGGGAGCAGGGAAAGACTGAAAGGCAGTACCACCACCAACCCCAGCTAAAGCCTTTCCTCCTGCCAACGTGTCCTTCCCTGAACACAGGTACAAACAGTGCACCCAGGGCAACAGCAATCTGGAATATCTCCATACCTGGTGGCTTCTGGTGCTGTGTGATAGCAAAAGTGGATGGCCATCCAGAGGCAGAGGGCCACCACCAGAAGCAGAGATTACATTGGCAAAGATGGGTACATGTTGCACCACAAGAAGGGGAGAGCTATCATAGCTTGGCTTCAAGCCCAACCACTCCTTCAGGAGATTAGATCCTCATGGCAGCAGGAAAAAGATTGATATCAAACACCTGCCCCTGCTCTGGGATATTCCTTTGGGAAGGAGGTGCCAAGCCACATGGAAGCACACCCTTCCTTCAAGTCAAGCCGCAGGGGACAGCCTCCAGCACGGCAGCTCAGAGATCCCTGCTGGGGCTGATCACCGGGGATGATTCAACCATGAATCATATGGGCTTAGCAAACTCCTATCTGAAGTGTCTGGCAGCTTAACTCACGCTGGGCTTCCACAGAATGAGAGACTCGTGCCATTTTTCCTAGGAATAAAATCAAGTGAGGCCTCCTTCTTCCTTCCATTATCCCTGTGAGAGGAGTTTGAACTTTCTGTTTCTGTTCCAGGCTGTCTAAATGCCTATGATGGGACAAAGATGTGGGGATAAAGAAAGAAAATTCACCCTCTGTACTTTTGATACTCCTTCTTTGCAGCTAACTCTCTTGATCCTAGCCCAAGACACATCTTCTTTTTAACCCAAGAGTACCATCACAATGAAGTTGTGTTGGCTGGTCTATCAAGAGCACAGACCAGAAGATGAGCTAAAGAAACACAGCAGCTGCTGTCACAACCTTTTTTATTTTTTTTTTCCTATTAATCTGGTTGTTCTCTAGTGTCTTTGGATAGATCTTCACAAGAACCCAGATAGGACAGATAAATTATAGAATCACAGAATGGTTTGGGTTGGAAGGGACCTTAAAGCTCAACCAGTCCCAACCCCCCTGACATCAGCAGGGACACCTTCCACTAGACTAGGTTGCTCA
>NW_010314014.1:11321-11630 GCF_000700745.2 Antrostomus carolinensis
GTCCGGGCAAGCCACTAGAAGATCTCCCCAACTCTCTCAGCCTGTCCTCACAGCAGAGCTGCTCCAGCCCTCGCATCATCCTCGTGGCCTCCTCTGCACTGGCTCCAGTAGCTCCATGTTCTTCTGCTGTTGGTGGCCCCAGCACTGGAGGCAGCACTGCAGGTGGGGTGTCAGGAGAGCGGAGCAGAGGGGCAGAATCCCCTCCCTCGACCTGCTGCCCACGCTGCTGTGGGTGCAGCCCAGGACACGGTTATTGGCCTCTGGCCTGTGAGCACACGTTGCTGGCTCGTGTTGAGCTTCTCACTCACC
>NW_010314015.1:0-621 GCF_000700745.2 Antrostomus carolinensis
CCCCGGTCCCCTGCACACCCGGTGCTCTGCCTGCCCGACCCGGCTCCGTGGCACGAAGGAAGGGTGAAGCCTGTCCTGGCTTTTCTCCTATTTATGCTCCTCTCCTGCTTCCCCCACCAGCCATTTCTCCACCGCTACCATGTCTCCCCCGAGCCTGCCCCATGTCTCAGGGCCCCTCCTGCACAGGGCAGGGGGAGGTGAGGGGAACCCCTGGGGTTGTGTTTTCACGGTGATCGGGGTGTCCCCAGCACTGGCACGAGGCAGAGGATTTCTGCAGGAGCCGAGTGGAACGCTGGGGCTGGGGCTGGAGACGTTGGCCCCAAGCAACTGTGCCGGGACCCCAAGGTGCACGTGTCGGGGGCCCTGTTCCTGGCTCCCTGCAGCATCCTCTAAGAGATTCAGTACTGGGAGCAGGGGACTGTTCTCAGGGCACTGCTGCTGCTGTGCCCTCGGTGCCAGCACAACGTCCCTGTGGCTGGAAGGGTTTGCATGTCACAGTGTCCAGGGAGCATCGGTGCCACAAACAGAGCTGGTTCCCGAAGCACGAGGACAGGGTGGCCCCAGGACGGTAGCCCTGGGCAGCACAGGTCCTGCCTTGCTCCAGCCATCAGCCACTTCCAG
>NW_010314015.1:646-2986 GCF_000700745.2 Antrostomus carolinensis
CTGTCCCCTTCCTGCCTGCAGGTGATGTTGGCAGAGGTGCTGGGCAGGAGGAAGGTACTGGGTCCAGCCCAGCACTGCGGGTTCCGTGGCAGCAGCAGGTCCTGGCTGCAAAGACCCCAGAGCTGCTCCCACACCCACACATGCCCAGGGGCCTGGGGGAGCTGGGGGCTTTGCAGCCCCCTCCCACATTTACCTGCCCAAGCGCATGGATGAGGAGGAATCAGAATTGTCCTGCGCTTTATGCCGGGCTGTGCCGAGCCCCCAGATCCCCCGTCACACTCTGCCGTGTCCCCAGGTGACAGCAAACGCTGTGCTGAAGCCACAAGAAAAGAGCTGTTGGGACAGGGGCTCACAGACATGACTGGGCAGTACTGGGGGCTGCAGCCCCCTGAACTGGGACGTGCCGGACTCTTGCTGCTGCTTTCTCTCGGTCTCAGCCATGCCCTCCTCTCCTCTCGCACTGCTGCCATCACCAGGCAGCCCAGCAAGGCCCCTGCCATGGCTGGGACCCCGGCTCTGCTGGGGGCTCCTCCAGCGCGGTTGGGTTGGTTCAGGTGTGGATTCCAGGGGGGTGTTTGCTCCCCGGTTGGAAGGGGCTGTCACCCACCACGGCTCTGAGCAGAGCTGGTGCCTTGAGGAGCTGCAGAGGCTGCGCCCGGAGCCGCACGGTTTATGGAAGCTTGTTAGATGCAGAAGAGCATGTTTGTCTCTGCTTTTCAACATGTTTGTGCATTTTCCTCCTGAAGTCTGTGGTTCGGTTTCACCTTCTTCTTTTTGTGAACTTAAAGAACTGGAGAAAATGGTTTGGGAGGTAAAAGATGGTTTATTTTCAGAAAATGAAAAGTGTCCTTAAGTGTCTCTCCCTTTCTCTCTGTCTCTCACATCCTTTTCTCCCTCTCATCCCTCCCCTTCCCCACTCCCCACCCTTCCTTCCCAGGCAGGAGGTTACCAACTTCCTTGTCAGGAGCAAACCACTGTAATAAATTTTGCAGTTCATTTAAAAAGACAGACTTGGTCTTTTTTTTTACTGTCCTTCTAACCCTCCTTGTTGGTGCCACCCCCTCTTCCTGGGTCCCCAAGGGCAGGTGGGATGTCCTGCCTGCTGTCCCTGCCAGAGAGCAGTGCTCAGCCCTGGCAAGCCCCTAGTGCCCATGGTGACAGTCCCAGAGTGTCACCAGCCCTGGCAAGCTCCCGGTGCCCACAGTGACTGTCCCAGAGTGTCACCTGCCTTCAGTGGGACCAGGACACTACGGCTGCGGGAGGGTGGTCACTGCTGCTGTGTGATTCAAAGTGTTGGTGACTCAGGATCTGGTTCCAAGAGCTGCTGGGAATTGCCATAGCGACTCTGAGTGTGTTTCACAAGTGAGCTCCTGAGTGACAACATTCGTGGGCAATTAGCTTAGACTTGGGGTTTTCACGTTGCCCTTGGTGGTCACTGTGGCCGAGAGCGGCCGGCGTGCTGTGCACTGCGGCAGGGAGCGAAACCAGCAAAGCACAGAGCTCTGGAAGAGCTTTGGTGACCTGTCTCTAAGTATTTCAGGGCTGGGAAGTACCCCATGCCCTGGCTCTCCCCGATCCCAGCAGCTGGAGATGCTGCTGGGGTGACTCTGATAACAGGAGCCATGGTCTGTGCTCACATCTCACTCTTCTGACCCACACGGATTGCTCTAGGGCTGCAGTTCCCAACAGCCCTGCCCAGCACACGCTGTGCTGCGACCAGGGAACAGGGAGAGATTATCCCAGCACAGCACGGGAGCGTGCAGTGTCCCCAGTCCCTGCCCCGTGGCCAAACCGCCCTCCCCTGCCTTCAGCCAGGTAAAGCCACTGCCCGCTGCTGCGCCCGAACGCGAGCCCATTGCCATGGAGACACTGCAACAGGAGAGAAGGGTGCCTTCAAAATCAGCATTTACTGTCGTCATCGTCAGCAGAAACCCCAACATGGTTCATGAGCTCTAAACTCTACAGAGGGAACAGGGGAACGAGTCGGATGCAAAGAGCAGAGGGAGAGAAAGCATAAGCTGAGCTGGTGAGGGGCCACCCCGGTGAGTGGGAGCCCTGGGAGCAGGGAGAGGATTTTTGTCCTAAACAGCAGAAGATGCTATTGAAGTCAGATGCTTCAGGAGAGATTTGAAGCCAGCTGCTTCAGGAGAGATTTGAAGCCAGCTGCTGTCTTCCTTAGTGCATGTGCTTCCTACGTGGCCTGTCCCCAGACCTGAGCCGTGTGCCGGGCCGGTGGCTGGCAGCACCACTGCACCAGGCTGGGCTTGGCTGTGCCAGCAGAGGCTACACGAGCTGCAGGGACACCAGGCTGGCACATGGGTTGGGACAAGTAGGTACCTG
>NW_010314015.1:3008-11075 GCF_000700745.2 Antrostomus carolinensis
AGCAGGGCAGACTTCAGCAGCAGATGAAGCCCGTGAGACCCCACATTACTCCAGTCCCACCTTGGTTTTGTCTGCACATGCTGCTGGGAAGCAGCAGAGGGTGAAGAGGTCCATATGGAAGCCAGCTCCTCCGACCTGCCATCCTCCCGCCTGCTGGAAGAACCTCGGCGTTGTGGGCCTGTCACCCAGAAACTTGCTCTCAGAAACCTAAAGCAAAAGAGAGAGGGTCTCAGCTGTGCAGGGCAGGGGTCCAGGGCAGTGGGTGCACTCATAGGGGTCTCACAGCGTGCTGGGAGAAAGCACAGCCCAAACCTGCCGTGGGATGGAGCACACAGGACGGAGCACGGCCAGCCCTGCCTGTCGCCTGTGTGGCTCTGCCATCCCCGGACCCTTTAGTGTCTCAGAATCTCAGTCCTTACGACAGGAGCCAAAGCAGCCTCTGTGCATAGGGTGGGGGCTGCAAGGGGAAACCTCTTCACCCCCTGCGCAGTCATCAGCCCACCGTGCACACTGCTGGGCTCCGAGAGCGCCAAAGATTGAGGTTTAAATGGGATTTAATGAAAATACCAGTGCTGCTGTGGCAGAGAGCACTGATGTCGTGTGGGCTGCACCTCCTTCCATCAGGGCACGAGGTACCTCTGCCCGTTGGGAAGGACCAGGGCACGGACGGCAGCAGCAATCCCACCACGGGGTGGCCCAGCAGGGTTGGCATGGTGGGTCTCCACGTCTCTGAGTGCTCCTGACATTCAGGTGCTTTACTGGCTTTGAATCCCAAAGATTCAGAATTTCCTTATTATTTTAAACCCAATCTTCTTTAACACAGTATGGCGAGAGTTGCAGAATTACTCAGTATTGATCACAGAAAGGCTGGGCCATGGAGACAAGATCCATGTTGCTATGTGTGGCTTAGCAACATATAAATGTATTCACACAGAATAATGAAATTATCGTGGGGAAACAAAGCAGCCATCACTTGAAGAGATGGAGGATGTGGAGGCCTCTTGGAGCTCTTGTTTGCCAAGACAAGGAAGACGGTACTTATTGTTTGTGCAAATATGTGAACCCCCCTGGCCATCCCCTGCTCACATAAAGGGTGTAATGAATCCGGGCAGCACGCTCGCTGCAGCGCGCAGCTTTGTACAGCTGGGCTGGAGCTCATTACTGCGGAAACGTGGGGCCTCTCCCCCTGAATTGAGTCCTCCTCATGGGGGGGAGCCCCAATATTGGGGGTGGGGAGGGATCCACGGGGCAGAGCACAGCCCATGCCTGCCTCCTGACCACGGCCATGCTGCAAAACTCCTCATTTCTCTGTTTCTGGAGCTGGCCTGGTATTTACTGGTATTTCACCCACCCTCATCCTCACACATAGGGCTGGGAGCATGTCCCACCTCCCTCCATGGAGCTACTGGCTGCCTCTTGCACTTGCAGCCAGTGTGATGCCCACAGTTCTCCTGGGAGCACAGCTGAAGAGTGGTGGATCCCAGCCCAGATCCAGCACAGCTTTCCCGGGAGATTGCAAGTTATTTAAACCCCAAGTCTCCCACCCGTGCCCAGGGTCCAGTGCTCCTTCTGCCTGCTGGGCTCGGGGCAGGGGCTCCTCCCGGGGCTCCACATCACCTCCGACCAGCCTGCCACCCCTACCACCCTTACTGTCATTAGAGCTGGCTGGAAATCTTCAAATAAAGAGACCTGGGGTAAAATATGTCTCTTTTCAATAAACTATTTTGGGAGAAAACAAATGGAAGAGGGGAAGCAGCACCCGTAGAAATGCTCTGTCTCTCATTCGGCATCACACATGCAGGTTTAGGGTTTGCTTCCCCTGCTCTTATCCCCCAGAGCTGCACAGCATTTCTCGGTGAAGACGGGAGCCTGGGCAACGCTGAGCTGCCCTGGGGTCTTCCCAGCATTCCTCCAGCTGGGCATTACTGCCTTTTATTGGCTTTTTAATGGCTGGAAGCACTTGTCTTTGAGCCCGGGGCCTCAGAGCAGTGCAGCGTAGGCACCAGCGCTGTGCTGCACGCCGGCTTGCACGTACACAAGTGTGCAGAGGAGAGCTCTTCTGGTTCAAGGAGATCTTCTCCTTCACCCCAGGCTGAAGGACTGCCCAACCAAGGGCTCCCTCACCCCGGGGCAGGCGAGGAGCTGCTCTTGGAGTGAGCAGAGAGGGTGGACGTGCATGGAGCTGCCCTGCACCCATCGGCTGCTTCCACCACCATCAAGCATCAGCCAGTGCATGAGGGACCAGCACCGAGCCCAGCCCGGCATCTTCTGGGCAAGCCCAGGCTTTTAAAAATACACTGAGGGCTTACCTGAGAAAACAAAACCAAACTAAACAACCCGCCTCTTTGCACAGCTGGAGTTTAATTAGACAAGTGGCTAAATTAAAATATCCAGGAGCAGGTGAGGGGGAGAGCGTGGGAGGACAGAGCACAACTGCACGTGCTGGCTGGGGGGCTGGCCGGCTCCGACCCCCCCCCCACGCCCGACAACGCCTGAAATGCCGCAGCACATTTACTCCCAGATGCCACCGTTTCTGCCTCGCTCATGTGTCCACTGTGGGGAGGAAAGCTGCAATGCTTCTGGGTGGCATCGTCTCGAAAATAGTCTAAGCATGCCCTGCTTAGACACTTAATGTGGAGCAAAATCAGCAACCTGCTAATGCAGCGCTGCCTTTGACAAAAGAAAACGTAACAACGCAGAAAAAATTATATCAGTCCATCCCCAGTGCTTCTGCACTGCACTAGCTGCTTGAGTGACCCCATCCAGAGCCTGCACTGAGAGCGCTGGGAGTACTCAGCAGTGGTTGGTAAAAAAAATAAAGCTAAATAAGCTAAACCCGCACCCAGAGGAGCTGAGACTTGCCCAGAGCCAGGCAGGGAAGTTGGGGTGGGAGCAGGGACCTCCCCAGCACCACAGTCGAGCAGAGCTCTGGGGCTTAGGAGGGATTTCTGGTTTTAATTCTACCCACCTCCATGGTGACATTGGCCTTTCTACAACCTGAAACAGAAGTAGCTAAATGGCTGCTTTTAAGCTCATAAATCCAGCCCTGTCTGAACACCCCACCTTCATGGCTTCCCTTCTTGGGGAGCAAGTCACTCCTAACACCCACCAGCGCTTTCTGCAGCAGCTGAGGGTTCAAAAGACCCCGTGGCAGCAAAGAGCTGTTGTCACCCCTGAAAGCAGCCTGGGTCTCGCCAAGCAGTGACGGATGCCGGTCCCTCCCTGGGCTGAGCCACCAGCACTGCCAGGGCTTCGTACATCCCCCTCTCCTTCGTCTGTTCAGGGGGACACGGGTCTCCCAACAGCCTGTCCAGGACTGCAGCTACCAGGGCAGCTTGGAAATAAAACCCTTCCAAAAGCCTTAGGAAAAAAATCCCCTGCCCGCTGCCCTCTGGGCAGCACCCCACCATGCAACCACAGAAACCAGTATCACCAGTAACAGCAATGAAAGAAAATGATGTAGGCAAATGTTACCTGAGGATTTGAACGCTGTCAGCTCTACAGCCTGAAAGAGGGGAGAACATTTGTTAGCAGAAGGCACGGGTCTGATGGATTTGCTGCTGGTAACCCCCAAGGCAGGGCTCCCCAGCACCCACACCCCACTCTCCCTCCCACAGAGCCACGGCAGAGCTGGGAACCGGAGCCTTCATCCCAGTCCCCAAGGGACAGGCACCTGGCAGAGTGTCCCAGGACACACCTGCACCTCTGGGCAGTGCCAGCGGGGTGACCTGCACCCCGGCTCTGCTAACCCTCTCTGGGGACCCCTCCAGCCCCGGAGTGACCTGGTGGGCTGGACATGATGCTGGAGACAACGGGAAAATCCAGGAAAAGAGGAGAGAGAACTTCCTCCTCCATGCCACGGTGGAAAGAGCATGCATGAGCCTGCACCCTGTGCCCCAGTGATGGCTAATGCTCTGCGAGGTGTGAAATTCCTGCTGCCAGCCCAACAGCAATAAATATCACCAAACAACACTGAAAAAAGCTGAAACACAAAGAACATCTCATCTGTGTTTGTATCTTCACTCAGCTCAGTGTTTTGTCATTTTAAGTGTTTTCAAAGGTTTTTTAAGTAGCGTCTTCTCTTCATCCAAACTATTGTGCAGCTGCCAGTGACATTCTTAATTCCCGGCTCCTCCAGCGAGCGCCGTGACTCATTTAGCCAGGGAGCAGGAAAAACAGCACTGACTCATTCATACAACCACCCAGCGCTGGGGGCAGCACCCATCCAGCGGCAGCAGCACCCTGGGGTGCACCCTGACCACCTCTGCCATGAAATTGGGGTTTGGATGGAAACTCCTCCAGCTGGCTCGGCACCGCGGGGCTCAGGCCAAGGGAGCACCGGGAGCCACGCACAGACCTGCACGGGCAGCGGGACCACGGTCCCTGTCCCCAGGCAGGCACCAGCATCACCTGGCCTCTCGCTGCAGCCACGTTAATTAGAAAGGGAACAAGTATATTAAAAATGCAATGTTTTAGCAGCAAAGTCCTCGGTGACCCTCACATGGAGAAAAGCACTTTCTGTCTTTGCCTGCTAGGAAATGCCGTGGCCTTGGCATTCAGGAGATCTGCTGCCTCCTGATGCTCCCGCCACAGGGAACTTGGGCTCTGGGCTAATCCCTGCAGCCCACGTCTTGGATCGGGTGCCAGGAGCTCAGCCCTGCTCCTGGTTTACACAGGCAGCACCTGGCTGGTTGAGAAAAGCATCACCTGCGAGTGAATCCCGGCCGGCGTTCAGCACGAGGGGAGGAACGGCATTAACCACAATATAAATCATGAGAGATGAAAATATGGATTTTATTGAGTGGCTTCAAAACGATATGCCAGCTATAGAAGTATTATCTATTGGATAAATAAGAGCTGTCTATGTGACACAGGTTTTCAAGGGATAAATATTAGAGAGGGAGAGAGATCCTTCAGCAAGAGACTCATATGAAAGTAGTGTTGGATTTTATTCTGAGGAAATTACAGCACTTGTATGTCAAGTGCACAAGGACTGATGATCATTTCAATAGTGGGAGATGGAAGTGGTAACAGAGCAGTCAAATTTAAATTGTTCCCTGCTTGATGCCATACCTCGCTGAGCTCTACATCACACTCCTGCAGGCAGCACATCCCAGCCTGCCCTCCCTGCCTGCGTGGGCTCGCCCACCACAGGGACAGCGAGGTCCTGCTGCCCAGCGGGATGTGCTGGCCGTGGGGAAATCTCCTGCCTTGATCCAAACCAACCTCCGCTTGGTGCTTTACTGCCTCAAATCCACTGGCTCCTTCTGTTCAGGTATGTCCCTGCTACATCCCACCCTCCCAGCACGGCAGCAGGGCTGGGTCCCCATCGGCTCGGGGTCAGCTCTCGCCTGGGACACTGGCTGTGCTGGGGGCTTCTTGGTTTAGATAGGCAAGGTGAGTGTCAGGACTGGTGCTCAGGAGGAGACCAGCACACTGCCTGGTCCCTCCAGCACCCAGCCACATCAGTAACGCCCTGGGACAGAGGGGACCGGCCTCACCCGCAGTCTGGGCACGGGGTGGGTGACATAAAACACTGAATTTGTACCAGAGCTGGTAACACTACCAGGTGTCCTCAGTGCCAGCCCCTCGCTGGAACCATCAGACACCATTCCTACCTAACCACTATGCTCTGTGTACGGGTGGAGGTGGCAGAGAAACAGACGTTACATACCGGTCTCTCGGGTGACATAATTGATGAAATCCCCATGGGAATTTTGGCTCCAAAATTTCCTAGGGGGTGAAGCAGCACAATGAGTTTGGAGACTAGAGAGTAGAAATATTAATGTTTTACCAAGAGCTCAGTGTTTCATTGTCCCCTAAGTATCTCCCACTGAAGCAAAGGGACCAAACAGGTTACCCACACAGCTGCACCCACAAACTGGTTGGAGCAAGCAACAGCTTTTTTCCTACTGCCACCTCTGCCAAGCCTTCTCCAGAAAATACATTTTAAGACACAAACATGGGTTCTTGCCTTGAGAGATGGCAATGCTGCATAACGCAGTGATGAGCCCCCATGCCCAGCCAGCCTGCAGACATGAACCCGACCCCTCTGAGACCCCTACACACCATCCCTGCCTGCCCTGGGAATCCTCCATCCCACGCAGCAGCTGCAGCACCAGACCCCAAGTGCTCCCACAGGCACAGCGTGCAATGGGGTCAATGCTGTGCCATGTGCACTAAAATCCAAGCCTTGGGAATAACAATTTCCCTGAGGTCTCATCACACAGCCTGGGCCAATAGCAGAGACAACTCCCTTTACCTCTGTTGGTGATGTTCTTCACTGGAGGGTCTCTCTGCAGAGGGCTCGACAAGACACTCTCAGCTGCAGGACTCAGTCTCCCTGTCTCCCAGGAGGTCGTGTTTCTTGGACTCGATAAGTAGTTGATGGGGTGAGAGCAGTTCTGTAATGACAGGGAAGAGACACAGGACAGTGAAAACTGCAACAAGCGTCTTTGCTGGATCCAGGTCCAACTTCAAAGATTGTTTTCCTCTGCACTGTGGCCCCTGGGACTTGGACTCCCACCCCACCCTGATACAGCCAGCTGCTGCCCAGTCAGGGTGGATTATCTTTGGGTCTGCCTTGTCTAACAGCACTGCAAAGAAGGGAGTCCAAAAGTAAAAATAAAAGACTTCTTTCCAACATCATCTCCTGAAAGCAGACCAAACATACATCTAGGGCTCTGCTCTGGTGGGGGCATGATGAATGAAGCAGGGCAGCAGGGCTTCCTTGCAACTTACTGTGAATGAGAGTGCTTTCTTCTTGTCCTTCATCCTCTGGATGGCATTCCTCACCTGGAGCAGAGCAAGGACATCAGAGCGTGCTACAGCAGCTTTTGCAGAGCAAGAGATCCTCCAGCAAGTCATGGAGGAAAAGCAAGCCAGGGGCATCTCTTACCTCGCTGTTATAGATGGCATAGACCAGGAAGATGTACAGGCCCTGGAAAGGAGAGAGCACAGGAAGGGTCACAGATGTACAGCTGCTTTGTGCCGCTTTGCATGGAAGGAAATGAGTTTGACGAGCACTAGAATGGGTGAGGACTGGGCTAAGGAGGAGAGGCACAGACTGTGGGCACAGCAGAGCCAGGGACAGCTGGGCAGGAAGGATCCTCCTTAAAATGACTCTTGAGACCAGGCTCTTCACAGAGAGTCCAAAGGAGAGACCGTCCCCACTCCAATCTCCTTTGGGGGAGTCCTTCATTTGGGGGGAGTGAGCATCTCTCACTGGGCACTCGGCTTCCTGAGCCCGAAGCTCTCCCACACTCCCATTCACTCATGGAAGCAAAATCCTCCAGGAAACACCTTCTTCAGGTCTCAGAAGCAGAAACCACCAGGAATTAATTGCTAGGGGAACTGAAATCTGGGAAGCAGACCTCCCTTTCCATGGAGTACCGACCCTGGGGGGTCTTTCACCAGCCTCCTGCAGACCAAGTGCGGTATGATGCCAGGGACAGTTCCTCTGTCCCATGCAGTGACAGACCACAGCATTAACAGGACCCTCTGACCCAAATTCAGTGGGGCACGGTCCCAGAGGCTTTGCTCAGCACACACCGAGTCACCACACGCTCTGCCGTGACCAAACACTCGACCACAGCTCGGTGCCCAGGGCTGCTCTGGGATGTGCTCAGGGAAAGCGCCCGGGGCAGGGCTGGAGCGAGCATCATCGGCTGGAGGCCACAGCCTGGGGCTAATTACAGCTCCAGACCAACGATTTTGGCCTTAAGGCAGCTCTATCTGGCCCACCAGATTTATGTTATATCTGTGGGGTGTTTGTTATCGCAGCTAGATAAATCAGCTGCAGCAAGAAAAGTAATCCATCTTGTCTTCAACGAGCCTTGCTCTTCATCTGCGAGCTCTTGGCAGGCGGAATGGTAGCAGTACCCTGGCGCCGTGCCATGACCTGTCCTTCAGCCAGCAATGCTGGTCACTCCCCCAGACCAGATTTCTGGTCAGGCTGCCAAGGCAGGTCTTCCTTGAAATAATCATTCTGGATGAGCGGGGGGAGCGGTGGGGTTGGCTGGGAGGAGAGCAAGGAAGGAGAGGAGGCCCAGCTGCAGCGGCGGGGAG
>NW_010314015.1:11125-21352 GCF_000700745.2 Antrostomus carolinensis
CTCCCAGAAAGTCCCTTGCCCCCATTGCGCTGCTCGTGGCAGTGTAGGCACTGGGTGGCTACAGGCGAGAGCATGGCATGTGCCGGCACCCGCAGAGCAGGACGGATGCTTCTGCCTGGTGTCCATCTGTCCTGCTGCGCCCCACACACCCCACCTGGGAGCAACACCATCTCCTGTTCCCCTCTCACAGGAGATGGGTGAGTGGCTCTGTGAGCCCTGCCCTGAGCCAACCTCAGGACCATCCTGCCAGCTCTACACGCTCAGTAGGTTTTATCTACACTGTTTCCTAACAGCCAGCACCTTTTCCCAGCGTTGGGTGCTTGGCTACCTCCAAAATCATGGGATGGAGGCCGCCAGCTCGCCAGCCTGGGGACCAGCCACCGCAGCCCCCTCCCTCCGGCACAGCACCGCTCCCTGTTGCTCTGCAGTCACTCAGCTGAATTCCTGCTCTGCCTGGCTGGAGAAGGAGTTGTCATGTTTGGTGTCGACGCACAGAGTAACCTTGAAGACAGGCTTTGGTTTCCGCAGATAAACAGCAAGCAGCCAAACAAACAAACAACGCGGCAGCACAACTCGCCTGCACCAGGCTCGCGCGCCCAGCGGCTCAGCGGCCTTAGAGGAGATTCCAAGGAGATCCAGAAGACAGGCAGCAAAGCGGCTGAAACGGGATGGGTTTGTCCCTGCTTCCTCTCAACTCCACAGCTTCCCACCAGCACCACAATTTCTCTTCCAGGTTAATCTGTAAATTGACCTGAACTTGGTAATGACGGGACAGAGGCAAACAAGCGCAGCCTGTCCATGGGCAGAGCCCTGGCTGGCTGTCACACCACGGCCACGGCTCCTGCGGAGCTTCGGAGGAAGGAGAAAAACAAAAGCAGCTACAACTTAGAAAACAAGGGAAGAAAACAAATCCTGAGGCAGTAAACACCTCAGCTCCTATCTCACCCAAGGTAGATGTCATGGCTTATGAGAGAAAGTCTCAGGAGATGTATCATCCAGAGGACACATCCATTCATTTCAGGAACACCCCACATGTCCAGCACCCGTGTTACCACAGCCAGCATCCCACTGCTGGCACCAGTGATGGATAGAAGGCTGAGGGAGCCCTGGAGGACATTGTCCGCCCCGAGTGTCATAGAAAAGCAGCTCTCCTGAGGCTAACCAAGCCTCTCCCGGGCCTGACCCAGCCAAGGGGCCTCAGCAGGACCCTTCTGGTGTGACACACATGCTCATGTTTTTCCAGCACAAACACTGAAGCAAGGTGGAGGAAAACTACCAGGATGGTGCTGGGAAGCTGTGCTCTGATCTGCTTCTCTACTGATCTTGATGAAGCTCACCAAAGCTGAGAGATGGGTTTTTTTCTGTGAATGAAAGATGCTGGTGCTGTTCTCAGCTCTGCTCACTTCACCTCTTAGCAGCACTGAGTCTGGAGTTCTCTTCTGCTCAGTAACCTAAGCACGGCAGGAGGAGGGAAGGAGAACTGATGCTATATCAATCGCAGCTGGGACAGGCCTCCTGCCACCCTTCTGATATCCTCAATAGTGGAGATGTGGAGAGGCAGCCCTTGTCTGGCCTTGGAACATCCCATCTGAGAGCCGATGGATGTGCGTGAGCAGCACCCGGCTGCTGGACCAGCGCCAGCCAGAGGCAGAACATGCCTTGGAGCAACCACCCACCCATCTGGTGCACGTGGTGATAACGCCTGCATTTCACCCTTGGAAAGCTGGGCCAATGCTACGCTGAAACCGGCCAAGTGTGCCAGAGGGAAGCACAGCGAACTCTGCCGCTCCGCAAGGGAAAGCTACAGCAGGAGCCAGCTCCTATCGAATCCAAAGGAAAAAGGGAGATGGGGGTGGAGAACTCTTTGGATCCCAATGATCTGGGGAGTGGTACCCGGTTGCTCCCTTGACTTGGATCCCCTGGAGCAGGATTTGTCCTCGAGCACTGGACAAGGACTCTGAAAAACGTGAATATCCAGGTCAAAGGGAGGGGACTGGCTCTGTGGGTAGCCCAGGTGCTCTGTGTGCTGGCCCAGCCGCACGGTCCCCGGGCTGGCTCCCTGCAGGGAGCTCCAGTCGCCCTGGGACCAGCTCTCCAAGGGTCCTGCAGCAGCAGTGGTCTTCAGTGCTTCTCTAGCTCCATCTACAGCTGCTTGCTCTCAGGGTTTGGAAAGCTTCTGCCAACAAGGGAGCTGACGCTTTGAATCGCAGGTGGCAAGCACATGTTCTGGGACCTTTTGTCACCATGTGTCCCTGAGTTTCAGATATCCTGAGGTCCTGGGAACTGTCCCAGCTCAGTGCAGAACTGAGCGCTGCTGTGACTAATACAATTTGCTTTGCTGTCTGAACCACATCCAGGCTGGTTAAAGTTTTAAACTCTTTTGATGAAATCCATAAACTTAGAAGCAAATATTAAGTATTGCTTCACACAGCAGAGGTGCTTTCTGCCCTACAGAGATCTCTGTTAATATTAACAACGTGACTCTGAAGGATGGTAGTCACAACCATGGCCCTGGAAGACACCAAGACAAGCAAATAGCCTTAAACATGTTGCCAGATGATGCCTACTAAAGAAGAATGAAGAAGCTGAAGGGGATGACATGACTCACCCAAGGTCTTGCAAGTCAGAGCTAGAAACGGCGCACACAGTTCCAGCCTCCCCGTGCGAGGCTCTGATCACCCACATGGCAATCTGTTCCACCCAACACCCCTGCATCCCATCAGAGTCCCTGGGCACTGGGAGCATCTCTGGGGAGCATCTCTGGGGAGCATAAAGACACTGCATCCCTGGGGAGCAGCTTGCATGGCTGCAGACAATACGGATTTTAGGGGTAAAGGTTTTCAGTCCTTGATTCCTAATTCTTCTTCTCTCGTCTCCCTGCAACAAAGCTGACCTCCAGGGAAAGGGAAGGTGGCTCTGCCTGTACAGTTCTTGGGCCACAACCTCTAAATATGTCTGAAGACAAACTAGATGGAGAACACTCATCCTAGAACACACACCATCTAAGCAGCAATCAAACACACCATGGCTGGACGTGACCTTTGGGATGCTCTCCATGAAAAGCTGTGGCACCAGTAGAATATTCCAGAGACTGGTGCTGAAGGGCCATTAGATGAAGAAGGTCTCCAGAGCACTATGTCATATATTGGGAGCATGGACTGTGCTTCCTCAGACAAAACATCACAGCAGCTTGGGAAAGCTGGGATGGGCTTCAGAGCTGACCAATGTCCCCAACCATCAGGACAGGTAGAGCACACTGAAGTTCAAGAAACCGCAGGGCTAGGATGTGAGGATCCACCTGGTATGGGACTTACCTGGAGGGAGTTCAGCACAATGAAGACATAGGCCCAAATGATGCTGAGGTGGACAAGGACCCCACACAGCCAGGTCAGCCCCAGCACGGGCAGCAGCACCAGGACGGGCTTGGCTGTGGCCCTGTCAGGAAGAAAAGCTCAGGGTTACCTGGGTGCATCTCAAAGCTGAAAGACACTGGCACCCACCTCCAGGCCTCCAGACCAAGACGGGGCGGGTCTCTGTGGTGCCCCACGTCCCTGAGCCCTGGGTGTCCTGCCAAAGGTCCCCAGCATGCCAAGTGTCCTTCCTGGCTCTGCAAACCCTGCCCAGGTCTCGCCAGGATCTGCCTGGGGCATCTGCACTAGGTTACAGAGCACTGAGGGGATCTGCCCTGAAAGCTCCATGGGTTCAGGAGCACCTTGGCCTGTATCTTGCACTTTAAAGAACCTTTCCTTGTCTCCATGCTGGAGACAGCTCTCCTCCTCCAGCCAGTGCCTTTCAGATGATGTGTCCAACCAAGATGGCAGCCATGGAACAAACTCCTTTGCAAATAAAATTAGTTAAGAGGGGAAAAACCCATCATTTCACCCCCAGCCCCAGCGTGCCAGCCCTGCTCTGCATTTATCATCACAAGGTAGCAAGAAGGGAGCTCTTGGACGTCATTAGCCATGAGAAAACAGCTATTTGCCCCCAATTGCTGCTACAAGGAGGGCTCCTCTGTTTGTTTTATTAGCATAGGGATGTCACCCTGCCCTCTAGCAATGCCCTATCTTTGTGCTTCTGTAAATTTGGGGAAATTTATTTATGATTCAGGGGAACAATGCGTGTCTAGCAGGGGGATCCGGCGCCAGCTAACAACAATAAAGACTCACAGAGGGTGATAAAGTAATGACTCAAGCAGCAGTTTTTTAGAGGTCTCTCTGTATTGACTGATTACAGAAGTCCACAACCCCTCTCTCCCCAAGTACTTAGTCCCCACTAGTGCTACTTCCAATCCACCAAGTCCCAAACTCATATAGAAAATACTTTTTATAATGGCAAATAGTCAAACCCCTGCACTCTCTCCTTCTGGCATCCTTCTGCAGGGCACACACAAGTGCTAAGGATGGGATGAGTGTGAGGCAAATCCAGCCATGACCCCATCGAATTGCAATGTTCTGCCAAGCAGAGAGGAGCCGCTTCTCTGGCTCAGAGCTCTAAAAAATTCCATGGAAATTGGGGACCCACTTGGGTCCCTGGTTCCTTGAAACACCCCAAGCCTCAACACCCCAACCACCACCACTTCCCTACGGTGATGTGTTCCAGGATGTCCACATGCCTGGTGGCAAGCTGCCTGGCAGCACGGCGGCTGATGTCAGTGAAGGGACAGCCAGCTCGGCCGTGTGACCTGTGTTCCCACGCACGCTGTCACCACTGCAGATGATGGGGACACTCACACTGGCCATTCCCAGGCCCAAAGTGCTGCTCCTGGTGACACCAAGGGGCCCAGGATAGCTTTGATTTCAGCCAAGGGTCTCCCATCCCAAAGTGTTGAGCTTTAGGAGCGCGAGTGCAGACAGGGTCCAGGTTCCCCGGGCTGAAAGTGCTGCCTGGGCTTCTCAGTGGCACAGATGTTAGAGGAGACAGACTACCCATGCAGTCACCTGGAGGAGAAAACCTTTCTGCCCTGACTCCCCCAACTCACAGCCTTTCACTTCACCAAGGCAAAGACTCTCAGCTTAACAGTAATTCCACCATTTCATACCCGGAGCAGCCACAGCTGGAAAAAACCATCCCCTTCCCCGCTCACCATATCTGCATGCCAATCTGCTTCTCCAGGCTGCTGTTGGGCGTCAGCATCTTTGATCTCCTGCGAGCACTGGACACAGTCACCATCACCACCCGGAACAGCACGAAGGTGTTCACCTGTCAGAGAAGAGCCATTGGACCCAGCAGCCCTCTGCAATCTCATCTCCAGAGAGGTGAGACTTTTCTGCTGGGAACTCCATAACTGTCTCAGAACTTGAGGAGAAAGGTATCCCTCCTGAGAAAGCAGTGAAAAAACTACTTCATAGACCTATCCACACATGTATGAAAGCTAGAAAACATCTCAAAACTTCTCCTACAGAATGTCTTCCCTGTTAAGTGTCTGCTCTGGACCCCTTACACATTGCATCTTTTCCTGCTACTATCTTGTTGCGTAACGATACTGATACTACCTCAAGGATGTAGATTTTCCCATATTAAAATCAGACCTTTAGTTAAGACAATGTCACAGTCAACCTACACATATATCTCCATTCCTAATTTGACAGCCAAGACAAGAGCTGGTTGGTAAAATTTTCTTAAAGCACTTTTTTTCCTCTCAAAAAGCTGCTTTGGTTAAAGAGGTTTAATTGGGCTGTGGAAATATATATGAAGCGTAACAAAATTGTTCTGATAAAAGCAGCAGGGACAACGAGCCCTGGAAGTGAGCACCTCACCTGCAGAAGTGCTGACATCCCTGGCTCTGCAACATTTTTCCTAAAACCAGACATGAAGGAATCCCACCTTCACGGCAGGTGATGGCACTTACAGCCAGGATGGAGAGAACGGGGCCAACAAAGGCCCAGATGACATTGGTCTGAACGTTCAGCCAGCAACGGTTGTCTGCCACATACTTGTTAAAGGAAGTTGCAAGAGTCACACCCACGATGATGACTGGAAGGCCTGTAGCAAAAAACCCACAGATTAAACCCCAGGAAAAGCAGAGCTGACCCACGCAGGTCAGCTCTGCTCTAGACAATTGCTTCAAACCCCCCATGACCAGACACGCTCCAACATGAGCCAGCTTAGCCTCTGAAACCCCACGAGCAACATCAATTTACTGCAGCTGAAATCTGTCCTGGCTCTGCAAGCCCAGATTTATACGCTGTCAGCATCATTCTCCTAGGTATAAAGCATTCCAAGTCCTCAGTCCTGATCAAAGCAATTTACTCCTCAGATTGCTTTTTTAACAACATGGACAATCAAAGACATAAACCAACCCAAAATATTTGAACTAGTTGCCCAGTGTCCAATTAAGTGTGTGTTTTCCAAGGAGCACTGACCTAAAGAGGCTCCTCTTTGATCTGAAACTCAGTTTATTCAAATGGATTCTATTTTCCTAAAGGGCTGACTCCGAATAAAGGCTGCTTAGTCAGGAACATCTTTATATTTTAATTCCTATCAGACAGTGGTGATGCTCTCCAAGAACAAGAACTTATCATAAACTTCCTCCTCCATTTCTTTGTATTGAACTCTTGGATTTAGAAATGCTTTTTAACTTAGAGTATAAGACTGGCAATTTGTCCCTCTCTCCCCTCAGCAGAGCGGTGGCACCTGGCTCCCAGGTGGAATCAAACCAAACATTTGGGGATCTCTCCTATTGAATCTTTTGCTAGACAAAAACTGTCAATTTTTCTGAGTGCCCAGAGCCTCTGTAGTTACCCCAGCCTGTCACATAGTAGAACTTCATTCTCTTGTCTTCACTCATGTTGACTGCGACCACTTTGCTCCACAGGAGAAGCCCCTCTACCAGCATCCATGAAAAGGCTGCCATGAAGAAGAGATGAAGGAAGGCAGTGACTGTGAAACACATCACCTGCAGAGAAGAGAAACCACATGCTGCTTCAGGAGGAGGAGTCTTCTGGGAGCTTCTGAGTGTGTATGATCAGGAAGAAGGGAGCAACCTGCAAACTATGCTGCAGAACCTGCAGAAACGTATTTAAACATCCACAAGCACCAGGAAGAGTTCTTAAAAATCACAACACATGAATAGTCCAACTGCTGCAGCTCACACTCATTTCATCTGTATGACCACAGATGAGGGAACCAATAGCATCTTTTCCCACAGCTCTTGGACTTTCCTTGCAGGTCTCATCTCAGAGCTGCTTGATCCAGCACTGGGATGTGGAAGAGGACACAGAAACTGTATGTTGCTGTTTTATAACTACTTACATTTCCTGAAGAATCTTCTGTCAGAAACAAGAGGTGACTTTTCCTGACAGATTGCACAGTGCACGTATGTGTATCTCCAAAAACAGAGACACGGTTCTTCCCTAGATGCAAGTTCCAGGTAACTCATGGAACATGAATAAAAAGGATGACACTTCTGCTCTGTTTGCTCTGACAATAAGGTCTGGTCCTGCTGCTTCAACAGGACACTTCCTGGTGAGCTCACCTGGTTGGTCTTGGCCAATTCACTGAACATGAGCAGAGCTTCTGCTGCAGCTAATGCAAAGATCAGGTTCTTGTGCACGGTTGTTCGTTCACTCTTGGGGACACTGAGGAAGGAGAGATGAAGTCCTGAGCTGCAGTCAAATGAAAGGCTGCACGTGTTCTCACTAGTCCTTGCTGGGCTGTGCAGACCTGCCTGTGTGCCCTGAGATCTCACTGCAGAGACAGTCCAACCAGGCAGGAGACTGCCCTGGTGTGCAAGCACTTGGTGCTGGGGATGCGCTTGGGTGAGGCTCCTCAGACCTTGGCCAGAGCTGCAAGGAACAGGCAGCAAGGAGGAGGTGGAAGGAGCCGCTGCCGTGCTGCCAAGGCAGGTCTCTGTGCTTGCCAAGTGACACTGAAGGGTGGGCAACTGAAGAAATAGCATTTGCTCCATCTATTTTATAAAAATTAACTCTAGCAGAGCAGCTTTTATGGTAAACGTTGTCCCCGAGAACCTTTCCAGGGACACTCAGGAGTGTGCACAGCTCATACAAACATCTCCACAGAAACCCCCCCTCAACACTGCACCCCCTCCCCAGCCAACGACACCCCTTCCTCCCTCCCCTCTGCCACCCACTGCCCTCCCCAGTGACACTGGTATCTTGTTTGGTGACTTGTTCTGAAGCAAAATAGCGAACAAAAAAAATACAGAGGAGGCTGCAAGTGTCTGGACTTTTCTTACCCAACTGCCATGAATAAAATGAAGGTAACAATCAAGGCACAGAAGGAAACTCCACATCCAATAAAAGTCAAGATCTGCAGTATGAGCTCCTCCTTGGTGCTCCTCTGCTCCAACCATGAAACAAGAGAAGACACAAACCCCCCACAAATTAACCACGGACCGCTCACCATTCTGGCATCCACCCCACAGACCAGAGAAAGGCTCCTCGCTCACCTGCATCTCATACACCTGCAGCAGCACAGCAAAATTTGTGGTGTGGTTGCAAAAACAGGCAGTGGAATCCAGGAGAGATGTCACCACAGTGCAGCCATCAGTGGACCACATCCCACCAGCATCTGGGCTAACGTGCAGCAAAAACCAGAGGAAACACATGGAAATTACCATCCACTCCAACGGAAAGCCAAGGTGTTAAGGGAATTTCATTCTCCCAGAAGAAGTAGAGTTGAAATCAGGAAGAAGAGGGTATCAAAGGCAGGTTTTCATATGCACTTCCCTTTGGCTCATCCTGTGTCTCAGCAGACTTGCCTTACCCATCAGATACACACAGGAAAATAGGTCTAGAGCCAATGAGTGTATTGAGAAGCACAGCTCAGCCATCGCTGCCTTAAACAGAACTCGATGCTCGCTCGGCTCTGGGATGAGCTCCTTGTGCAGCACATTCACCGAGAGCATCACTGGACCATACGTGCCCGATCTCCATCAGCTTGGCCTGTCAGGTACCCGGTGCAATTCCACCTGACTCTCGACTTCCAGGACAAGCCAGCCCCTCTCCACCCAGCTGCTCCTCACTGCCCAGGAGCCAGCAAAGCTCCAGACCCAAATTCCCTGGGCAGGGCCCAAAGCTGCAGCGGGTCAGCTCTGTCCTCACAAGGTGGCACTGCCCCCTCAGCCTGCCCTGGCACCCAGGGAAGATCAAATTCAGATCAGAGTCACTGGAAGTGTTTGTGCAGCAACCAGCTGCCTCCACAAAAACACCCTTCCCGCCTTTTCTAAGCTGATCCATGTCTGTTACAAGACCAGGACCTTGTAGAAGGAGGTTTTCTCCACTCAAATGCCTTAATTAGCAATCCCTAACGTACCACAGCCTCGGTGCTCTCACTGTGGTGACATTCAGCAAAACCACATCGCAATGCCAAGCAGTATTTACGAGGCATCGGAGCCCTGTGTGTCTGTTGGGCTGGATATCTTGGACCACCCCTTCTTTGTTGCAGGCAACACTCATAATTAACTGGGGCTTTCCATTTTAGTTGTATACACCTCAGGAAAGGTCACTTGCTTGTGAATGACTTTTCCAAAGGAAAGTTTCCCAGGAGAGTGCTCTACTCCAGCAGACAGAGGATGCCAGCATGTGAAGCAGGCAAAGACTGGCAGATCCCTACTCTTACCATTCTATTTATATCGTTATATTTGGTTTTGCAGTGAAAAGAAAAGCTTATAAATCCAGGGACCTGAATTGAAATAAGGCACCTGAGGCTGAAGTTCCAGAAGGCACAGATGGGTCCCACCAGCTTATTGGGCAGGTCCTGCAGAGATAGAGAAGAAGAGATTACACAGCCATGGACATACAGTACACAGATGGATGCAGTTCCCTCTCTGGGCTGCAACAAGGCAGCACAGGACAAACACCTCCCCAGGGAGAGAGGAGTCGAGGTGAGAGAGCTGGGCTTGGGACATGGCTAAGTCCAAGAGTTGTGGGGGTCTGGAGCAAAGGCTGGGCAGAGCCTGCAGGGTCAGGCTGCAGAGGCTGGCAGGGAGGTGGCTGGGAAGCACGACCCCTCCTCAGGGTACCTGGATGCGGTGCTGCAGCTGGTAGCGCACAGAGGTGCTCATCTCCTGGTAGTCGCTGAGCAGAGAGGATGAGATGATGGCAGTGCCCACCACGGTGCTCAGGGACCTGGGAGGGAAAGCACGCTGCTCACAGACATGGAAACCACAGAATGTGTTCAGAAAACAGGATCTTGTGTTATACAAGATGGCTGGAGAGATCCAGAGCTGCTTCTGGTGTGCTCCAGTGCCACACCAAAGGGCCTGGG
>NW_010314015.1:21469-25498 GCF_000700745.2 Antrostomus carolinensis
CCAAAGGCTGGTGGGAGTGGAGTGTGGTGGGATGTGCGGGCTGCCATCCCCACCTAGTGTCCAGGGAGCTCCCGGAGAGCCGCTGGGCTCTGAGAGCCACCATCTGCCGAGGTTCCAGCAGCTCCTGCCCCAGCCAAGGGGACCCTGCAGCAGCTCCCTGTCCCCAGCCCACCCAGCACAGCAGACAGCCCCAGGGGAGCCAGGGGCACCCAGACGGACGCTGCAGCGGAGGCACCCAGAGGGACACCGCGATGGAGGCACCTAGAGAGACATCGTGATGGAGGCACCCAGAGGGACACTGTGGTGTGTCACAGCACACTTGTGGCCCAGGGTGCTGCTCAGGGACATGGGTGCCAAGGGCCTCTGCCTCCACAAAGCACTGCCACCCCTTTCCCTTGTCCAGTCCCCAGACACAGACTGGAGAAAGCAGGGGACTAGGACAAAGGGATGGAGCCCTGGGGTGCTCGGGGGGTTCTGTCTCACTCACTCATCTCCTCTGTCAGAGGACAGGCAGCGCTGCAGGGACCCGTAGCCAAACCACATGTTTTTCACCGTGACTCTGCGGAGACCTGGACAGAGAGAACATGACGGGATGGGCGCAAGCACACGGGGCAGCTGGGAGCAGCCCTTGCTTCAGCACCACTGCCCCTGTCTGGGAGTGTCATCCTGGGGGTCCAGGGCATCCGCAGCTCCAGGTTGTGTCTGGAGAGAGGGCATAGATAATCTCTTCCCACCAGCCCGTCTCCCTTTCACCAAGGGCATCTCCTCCCCACGCTTCTCCAGACCCCATGTGTGCAGGGCAAAGAGTTCCTGCCTTAAGGAAGATGCTGCAGAAGTGCCATGAGGAGATCAGAGGCCTCAGAACCTACCCTGGGCTCTCAGTCTTTGCATTTCTTCTGCAGGAACTTCAATGAGGTCGTGCCTGCCTTCCTCAGGGCTCTGCACCAGGTATGCCTCACTGCTCAGCTCCTGCTGGCTCAGCTCCAGCTTCCTCACCTCCATCCCTGTGGAAGGGGCAAAATCAGGTACTGAAGTAGGGTTCAGCCTTCCTCCAGAGCTACTGCTACAGCAAAGTACCACAAGGACATTACAACTCCAGCCAAGACTCACAGTAGCAGCAGACAAATCTCTTTCAGTGCAAACCATGTGCATCATGGTTGTCTCTTGCATCCAGAAGCTTCTTACAATCCTCTTACATCCCCCACAGTGTGAGAAATGTCTCCCACACTGTGACACTTCCACATGAAGGACATGGGGAGAAGGTCACAGGGTTAGCAAGGGATGAGCAGAGGTACCAGTAGTGGACTTGGACTGGGAACCAGACAGGATGAGTACATTGGGTCCCAGTGAGATGCCCTTCCCCAGCTCTGCCAGTGCCACTCACCGACATTCCCGTGCTGGATTGTGATCTTTGTCCTCCCTGGGGTCAGCAGTGGGGCTAAGTGTGACACCATTCTGTCACAGAGCTCAACAACAGCCATGGGCCCTCTGATAACCTGCAAACACCGAGAGAGCAATGGAAATCTGTCCTCACACAGCTCACAAGAGTTTTCTTAAACGCTTGGTCCTTGGCAGGAGAAGTTGAGACTCAAGGCTTTTGTTTCGTTTTTCTTTAATCTCTTCAATAACTGATGTTCCCAGTTTCTTCAGCAGTGGAAACAAGACTGGCAATGAGGGAAACTTGCTGGTCTTTATAAAAAGCCATTAAATCAGCATGGAAATAAATAGCTAATAAATAAGCTTCTGTAAAGACAGTATTGATTTTTCAGACCTGACTCCTGATTTTTGCAAAGCTGTAGAACAACCATCCTCTCTTCCTGGAAAAGATTTCACCCAGAAATGGACTCCACTGCTGGAGGGGTAGCAGGTGACTGGCCCCAGTTCTCAAGGTCCTGCATGTGTTTGTGCAGCACAAATGCCACCCCTGTAGCACACAAACTCAAACCATTTCTCCCCCAGCAGATACATCTGCTGCACCAGCTAAACTGGGCCAGAGCTGGTTTTATGCCACCGTGAATAATTGTGGCCATGGAGACCTAAGCGACTCCAGGCAATGAGGTAAACTTGAACTATTCAGCATCCTTTCATCTCTGGAGGTCCCTGGCTTGGTTCCTGGAGCACTGGTCAGGCCAGATGCTGTCACACATTTCCCAGAGACAGGTGATGAGTCACCAGGCACAAAAGACCCGTGTGAGAAGTGAAGAAGCCAATGGTGATGGGGGTGGGATGATGGAAATCCCTCACACAAAGCCTGAGGGTGTTTGGAACAGCGTGGGGGCTGATGACAGATAGCTCCTTGGAGCCCACCCACAGAAAACACAACAAACCATGAGCGAAGGGCATTGCCCTGCCAGAGACAGCAGGATGCGGGAGGAAGGAATCCCCAGAGCACCAGGAATCTGCAAACTGTGGGGCATCCTGTAAATCCTGAGACAACCACTGGAAGGGTTTGCAAGGAAGGCACCACTTGACTGCAGAAAAACCACCTTTGCAGAAAAACTTGGTTGCACCTCCAAGAAATGAGGCAGCAAAGAGGCTCCGTGCCCATGCCTGCTGCATTTTCACAAGCTCCAGAATACGGCCAGAAAGGCCAGATGTGACCAAGCAAGGACAGGTCCTCAGCCTGTGGTCATACAGCAAGCCAAGGAGCTGTGCACACAACAGCTGTGGCACACAGCTGGCCAGGCTGCTGGTGACATGCGTTACCTGGCTGACTGATGACCATGTCTCAATATTCTGCTCTTCCAAAATTAACTCAGTCACTTCCACATAATATTGGCCCAACTGCTCCAACATCTCCAGCTCCTCTCCTTCCTGGACTTCCACATCAGAAACTTGTTTCAGTAACTGAAGCACTGTAAGGAGGTCAGACGACTCCAGCACGGGTGTCTCTCCTTCCCTCAGAACAGTTGCCAAGACATCAAGAGCACCAAGAGCGACAGAGAGGTTCATATCTTGGACATCACTCATGAAGAAGTTCTCAGGAATCTGCCATGGAAAAAATGTTTTAGTTCAGTGTAGAGCCCTGACTCTGCCCGATCATCAGCTATGCCTTGGCAATGGCCTGTGTGCCCTCGCTGGTGTAAGGACACCTGCCTGCCCAACCAGGACTATCTTAGGGGAAGGAGATCTGCCTTGAGATTTTGAACTCTCTTGTCCAGCCCCTCAGTCCCAGTGAGAGGAGGCAACCTGAAGCATCACTTTGCTTGTTTGACCACAGCACGAGTTATAGCTGTATTGGTCACACTCTCCCACAGCAGCTCAGAAGAAGCCATAACTGCTGGCAAAGTGACCTCAAACACCAGTACGTGCCAGCAAGTCCACCCCAACAGCTCCTGGTGTCAGCTGCCAGTGCTGGGGCTACAGGACTCACCACGGTCCTCTCTGCAAGTGTGTTCATGCGGCCGACAAGCGAATGGCTGGATTCCAGCTGAGCTTTCTTCAGTTGCCAGTAAGCACCTGAGAGTAAAAGGAAAGCACAAGCCTTGCTGTGGTGTCTGTCAGCCTGGTTAAAACACGCCGTGTTCAACGCCTGGGGAATGGTCCACAGATGGTGGGTAAGTTTGTAGGACAGTCAGGACAAGGAGACTTCACAGCTGTATTTTATTTCTAGTACAAGATCCCATCTGGAGAGACAGTCTAACACTTCTGTTCCACCTCATCCCCATGTCCTCCTGGCCAACCAGTCTGGAGATGCCTGTATTGGGACACACTCTACAGCATTGCATCCAGAAGCCATGTGAGATGTGGCAGAACTGCTTAACCGGAAAACAGCAAAACAACCTGTCAGCGCACATGCCACTGAAGCAGTCACAGCTACGCTGTGTTTTGCAAACTATCTCTTCAGAGAAGACACGAGGCCTCCCCATCACTGGCCATCATCCTAGCTAGGACCTCCAGGAGTGAATGCCATGGAAGTAATGAATAAATAGATAACAGATGCTGTACCCTTCCTGTAGCGACAGATAAAAGGCAATGACTGCAAACAAGGTGCGGAACTGAACAGGCTGCTGCCAACTTCAAAGACTC
>NW_010314015.1:25508-35713 GCF_000700745.2 Antrostomus carolinensis
GACCGGCCCTGTGGAAACACACACAAAGAGAAGGTCCATGTTCTGCAGAGACATGCCATCCCCAAGCAGGCATCATGTTCCTGCAAGCAACCCACAAACCCTGCTGAAGACAAAAGCAGTAAACTGTTCCTTAAAGCAGCCCCACGGCTGAGCCAGAGCAGGGACTGGGCTCAGAAACCATGAGCCTGGTAAACACCCTCCAGAAGGAACTCAGAGGAGATGGCAGTGCCAGGTTCTGAGGTTGTGATTTATCAGCAATGTCACACCAGACTGGCTGGCAGACAGATCCCTCCTCCCAGTAGAGCATCGAAGCATTGGTGTGCAAACCCCAGTAACAGCATCACTGAGGAGTAAGCCATTTCTCTCAGTCGAGGAGAAAACCTGTAACTGGCCCAGGACATCTGGAGAGCTGTCTTTGTTAAGGTCGTTGCAGGGGTCCTC
Organism: Antrostomus carolinensis; assembly: GCF_000700745.2. NCBI lineage: Eukaryota > Metazoa > Chordata > Aves > Caprimulgiformes > Caprimulgidae > Antrostomus > Antrostomus carolinensis. The sequence continues at coordinate 25,950 of NW_010314015.1, forward strand.
AGTGACCAACGGGTTTAAATACGTTTAACTATGATTTGGAAACTGCCCAGCCCAGCTCTGAACCTGCTTGTGCTCTGCTTCCCCAAGGAGAAGCATCGTTCCACAAACTGCACCAAAGGCTCTAAGGATGGGACTTGCTTCTCAGACTGTTCCTGCATGCTGACCCCCTGACTGCAGGAGGGAGCAGAGGCAGTGAGGGGAATGAGACTTACCTGGGCAAAGAAACTGTGCAGTCACCTCCAGAACGGTGCTTTCAACCTCCAGAGCGTTTGAGTTCCACCCAAACACAAGGTCCTGCTCTACCACCCAGCACGAGCGAACTTTCTCAACCTGCTCCGCGCTGAGGACTTTCTGCCAGATGTGCAAGTCGGTGATGTTCCCACTGAAGGACTCATTCTCCTTGAAGGTGCCCCCCAGGGAATCTTGATCCTGCCCAATTATGAAAGTCCCCTGGCCACCGATGGCCTGGGGGGCAGATGGCCCCACAGTATACAAACCCCTGGCAGAGGCTCTCCTTTTACCATCCGCATACATGGCCCAGGTCCCGTTCTCCCGCTGCCAGGTCACACAGAAGTGATGCCACTGGTTGTCAGCACGGAACATGGGCAGGTATGGGGAATAGTGCCCATGAACTATGAGAGCAAATCGAACAAAACCTTCCTCGTCGACAAAGCCACGGAGCTGGAACTCATCAATAAAAGTCGGCACAGCGTAGGAGAAGATGGTAGCAATCTCCTGGGTGCTGGTGTCCCACTGGAGGTGGGCACAGGCTGTGACAGCAGGCAGCTCTGGGAAGTCAGAGAGCACCTTCACGTATTTCCTGTCTGTTTTCTCTCCAAATACCAGGACCGGTACGATGTGGTCTCCTAGAAGGAGAAATTTCAGCCAGCGTAAAGGAAGAAGCATGGGGCAAAGCCTGTTCATCTTCCCTTGGGATGGAGCCATCCTTTTCATTTGCCTCCTACTCAAGCTAAGAACTTCTGGACCCTGCAGGCAAGGACATCCTGTAAGCATGCAGCAAGGTTTCTGCTCTCCTCTGCCTGGAGGGGATGAGGAAGGCAAGCGAGCTGAGATCGCATCATTTCAGCAAGTGTCATCTACAGAAACTTAGGTTTCTAGCAAATAGGATTGCAAACAATGACTCTGGAAGGAACGGCATGTTCCCAAGCATGCTGTGCTACAGCCACCAAGAGGATAGTCAAATAACACTTTAGAGGGACCTGCCATGCGGTGCCTTGCTGCTGGGGAACGCTCCTTCTCCTGGTCCTCTCTCTGCCTCATGGTTCTGCAGGTCACAAATGGTGAGGCTGAGGAAAGCCAGACTGGCTTTACGGGGACATGGCACAGGGGGACAGAGCAGAGGAGCCCCTTTCCAACCCCCTTCTGGTGTAATGCATTAAAAAATCGACAGTGACCAGGCGGCTGATGCGCTGGAGATCACTGTTGTTCATGCTGCCAGTCCCAGCTTGTGACTGGAGGTCCCAGATGTTACCACAGTGACAATAAAAAATGAGTGGCAACTTTACCAGTCAGATTATTTTTTCCCAATGAAAAAGATCCAGCAGTGAACATGTCTCCAAATAGTCTGAGCTGACTTATACTCACGTCTCCATTTGGGTTTGTGCAGGAGACCATCCCTCTCATTTAGCCAGACAGAACCTCCGGTGTGGTGGGACTGCAGCAGCTTGCTGAAGGAAGCTTGCTCACTGTCTTGGGGTTCAAAAAGCAACTGAGCAAAGTGTTGTTCACAGTATCTGTCTGCATGCCACCAGTCCAAACCAGTGGCCACATATTCATACACGTATCTTGAGGTCTCAATCGTGACAGGAGCAAACCCTGGAGAAAGACACACACGATGTGGAGGAACAGAAAGCCTCTCCAGCCAACTTTTGTGCCACATACTCTGCAGCCTCCTGCAGCATCCCCAAGCAGCATCCCCAAGCATCCCCAGAGGAGCTGCAGGCAGGACCTCATTTCCCAGTTCAGCCCAATTCAGTGGGCACAGAGTCACAGAAAAGCCTGGGACTATATTGGCCCTAAACCGAGGGACATCTGTGAGTCTGCTGAACACTGGCCCAGGGCTGGAGCTGGGCACAATTCTCTGCGACCCCCAAAACCACGCCGAGCTCAGTCCAAAGCAAAAAGCTCACTGTGGTACGGCCAGGGACTGCTCTCCAGGCAGCTTGTCCAAAGCAGATGTATACAAGCAAATTTTCTCACTTTATCCCCATTTCCTACCAGCCTCTGCATTTGCAGATGCAATTTGCAAGCACAAAATAATCTGTTCCGTTGGCAGCTACAGCAGCAGAAAGACTAGCAGCTGAGCACTACCCACCTGATTTTGGACAGTGATTTCACATGTAAATCCAATTTCAGGCACAAAATAGGGTATTGGAAAAAGTTTCTTTACCTTCATTTCTGCCACTGGATACCTTTTTTATGCGTTGTTTCTCTGTGCTGAATATTGCTTGTAAAAACACACAAGTGCTGATAAAAACACTAACCTTTAGAAGTCTGATTCTTGGCAAGGGCTGCAAAGGCAAAGAGACTCCTGGATAGACTACCGACCTGTTAGAGAGGATGTTTTGTAACATTCACACCAAGCATTCATATTATCTCAGATAAGCAAATTCTAAAAATTACCATAAAACTCACCAGAAAGCTGAAGAACGAAGAAGCAGGTCTCAAGTTTCTCCTAAACATGCTGACCAGTTGGAAAGCTTTCACCTTTTGCTAGAATAAACAAAATATTACTGGGGATGCCTTACAGAGCCAGAAGCATTCTGCAGAGAGCTGGCTCTGAGGCAAAGCTGATTTCCTCAGAAAGTCTTGAATAAAAAATGAGCAAACGATTCTCTCTGAAATATCTGCCCTGGGTAGTGTCCTATCAAAATAATACTCGGTTCTTCTTAAAGAACTCAAGGTCTCAGTTTAACATTTGTTTCCAGGATACAGAATAATTCATCATAAAAAATGTACAGATGAGTGATATGAATAGACGAGCAAGTTGGCAGAGTCTTTTATCGGCATTAATGACATAAAAAAGCCATCGCTGCATTGTTAAACTGGCAAATCGCTGGCAGCTCTTCTCATTGCTTGTAAAGCCCACAGGAACAGAGCACCAGAACAGATCCTGCAGACCAGTAAATCCAGCCTCCTCGAAGGCTGCCTGGATACACAGCTCAGCACCAGGCAGCCCAGTATCAATCACACAGCCCAGTATCAACCACACAGCCCAGTATCAACCACACAGCCCAGCATCAATCACACAACCCAGCATCAACCACACAGCCCAGCATCAACCACACAGCCCAGTATCAACCACACAGCCCAGTATCAACCACACAGCCCAGCATCAATCACACACCCCAGCATCAACCACACAGCCCAGCATCAACCACACAGCCCAGCATCACACAGCTCGGCACCCTGCAGCCGCCCAGGCTGGGTGGGCAGCAGCTGAACGATGACACCAAGTCCCCGGGGCACGGCTGGGCTTGGGCATCCCCACCCTGGACCCCCATCCCGCACCCTCATCCCGCACCAGCTCTCCCTGCACCCTCCACTCCCACCACCCTCACCCCAGCCAACAGCCAAGCACTCACAATCCTGCCCCCTCCACAGCCGGTGCCAGCAGCGTGGGGATGTTCTCCCCAGGCAATCACTTCTCCATGGAGTCCCCGATAAAGCTTCCTGGGAAATCTGGAACACGGTCCTGGCAGAAAAACCAGGCGGTGGGGGAGTTACCGGGGATCCTCCCAGCAGCAAGAGTCTCCACGCTGAGGAGTGCAGGTGGTGGTGGTCGGCTCTGGAGGAAACGTCCAGGAGGACAACCAGAAGCCTTGGGCTGACACAGGGAGCAGGGGCAGGGCAGAAGGCAGAGTCACAGCGGCCGGAGCTCTGCAGGGCACCTCCAATGTGATTTCCTCACCGAGCAGCTTCAGCGTTCTAGCATGTCCTCAACCCTGGGGAGGACGTGAAGGTTGGAGGGTCCAGGCCACCTCGGTGGGCCAGCAGCATTCCCCACCTCGCAGGGCAGAGCTGCTCTTCTGATGAATGCCCACTGGCTTTTGCTACAGCAACAGGCACGCAGTTCCCACTCCTCCCCTCCGAGGGGATGCTTGAATCACACCACGGATTCACGGGCAACTGCCTTTTGTTCTTCAGGGTCTTCGTCCGGGAATGAAGGCAATTACCACATCCCGGTGCCTCTGCTGGCTGCAATAAATCTCTCGCAGAAGAATGGACCTTTGAGGCAGCTGCTCTGGGCTGCTTAGTCACCGCTGCCGGTTGGGAAAGGGCCTGGCACTGGCGGGCAGCGTGGCACAGAGCAGCGTGGCAGCACCAGGAGAGGGCTCTGCCACTCCCCACGCTTCGGCCAAAACTCCATCCTGCTCCCTTGGTGATGGAGGGAGCAAAGGGTGCGAGGCAGAGCCCAAGTTTACACCAAAGGTCTTCAGAGGAAAAGTGCAAAGTGTTTTTCAACTTATGGCTGGATTAGGTTTCATAAGAGTTAGAGTTCCCCAGCAGACAGCGACCCCTTTTCTTTATGCCTGTGTCTTAGGCAGAATTAAACCCTTTTTGTGACATTAGTAAATGCAGTTTTGTGGTAGCATTAGAGATGGAACCCAGCCCACAGCCTCCAGCATCACTCCTCTTTTCTAGAGCCATAAAAATAAACCATCCTCTGTGCACAGGCAGAGAGGTGAAGAAAAGTTTCCTGTGCTCACTGAGTGCTGCCTGAGTTTCTAACCTCACCCACCCAAGTTCTTTGGATTTCAATGTGAACTAACTTCTGTAATCACATGCTGGACTTTCAAATAAGACTTGATGCTTTGGCTGGCATCAAGGATGGCTCTAGAGACTCTGGCGGGAACACTTCACTGGCATTTCAAAGGAGAGGTGACAGCCAGCAAGTGGAAGCTCATAACTGGCACCTTGTTGTCCTTTCACCTAAAATCACACCTAAAAGGCCCCAAAGAGCAAGTCCAGAAAGCAGGGTCCAGCACCTGGCCTGCCAGACACTTCCTTTGGCCCTCTCAGCTCTCCAGAGGATTTCCTGCAGCCACACACACTCATGGGCACTGCCATCCGTTTGGTCCTGGCCATGGCAGCAGAGTCGTTGCCACCAGTGCTGGTCATTCATCGGCACTAATTCCCACAGAGCAAATACCCCAGGCAGTCAGCTGTCTCCTTAAGGCAACTGCAGCTCCTGAAGTCAGCCTCTCTCCACATCAATCAGAAATAACAGAGGAGTTAAGAGTTAGTAGATGTCCATCCAGTGCAAGAAGACCTTGGTAAGTGGACATATGACCTTGGGATGGTTTGATGGTGGAATCCCAACGTATTTAATGCCTGTAAATCTCTCTAATAAGCAGCCGAGCAAAGGGCAAGTTGTGTTGCACAGGTTAGGTGACGCTGTCACTCTGGGTTAGCTTGTTTTTAAACAGGTTGCAATTCTGTTTACACGCAGTCAATTAAAAAAATCAGCTCAGGTGCATTTTCAGAAGTATTATCCTTACCAGTTAGTAAACCCTGATCTGCCACCCTCAAGGCACATCTTTCACACAACCCTTGGAAGAGCTTCCCAGCACATGGGCTAGCAACATGTTAATCTTTATAAATCAAAGGTTTGCCAAGTGGAGTAGAAAGCCATGTGTCTAAGCAAGATGCACTGAAAAATGGAGCAGAGTGCCGTGTGTGTCAGAGATCACTAGGTCACGCTGCAAGCCCGTCCCTTGCAGAGTTATCCTTCAAAATCACATTTTCCTAGCCCAGCTGTAGATGTTATTCTACTCCAGCATTTGTTTTTTTCCCCACTTTTCACTGCCCAAAACTGACCTTCTCTCTGACCCAGCTCCTCCTCACGGAGTTTAACATCACCCAAACTTTGTTTGAATGAGATGGGGTTCCCAGCTGCGACAGGGCTTGCCAAGAGTTGGCTTAGGAGGTGCTGGTGGAAGAGATGCAGACTTACCTCCCTCCCCGCAGCAGTGGGGCTGTGGATGTATGGCACACGCTGGCTCTATCTCAATTATTTTATATTTTCACACAGCTGCAAATTTCCCAAGCTGCTGTTTGGTGCTGATGCCTCACAATGACGCCGGCTCTGCTTCCGTGGTGCCCTTATTTATCTGCATACGGAGGTTTCTCTTTGCTGCTGCAAGGGATGCTTCTTTGTCTGGAAGGAACTGAAAACACAGAGTCTCCATCATACTAAACCATTTTTGACTGTCCAACTAATTATTTGGAAAGAAGAGTGCAGCAGTTGCTGTTTCTCTCTTGGCTAATGCCGAGTACCTGAAGAGGCAGGTGGGCTGTTGGTGAGTGCACAGGTAAGAGCTGGAGCCTTCTGCTGCCTCTGATTCTGGCCAGATGTCTCTCACATGCAGAAACTAAAACTCCAGCCTGCTTCTCTGGGGCCAAAACACTTCTGCTTTCCAGTTCCACCAGCAAAGACTTCCATCAAATGCCACCCACCCCTGTGTGAGGGCATTGCAAACGAGCAGTGGGTAACTTCCACAAATGAAAGTCTGTGGCAGACTTAAGGCTGAGAATGGACAGTCTACCCCTGCAACAGGAACAGGACTAAAGGATTTCTGAGGGTCTCCTCAGCCTGTACACTGAACACCTCCCTGGAACAGACACTCCCATGCTAAAGCTCCTCTCCTTTTCCTTCCCACATCCCTGAGAATCCCATTTGTAAAGAGAAGCAGGAGCTTGCTGTCCCATGAACTGCAGCTGGCTGAAAGGCTGCTGGCTTCTGTTCCTGCAGGACCTCCAGGTCAGCTCTCCCAAAAGAAGGTTCATCAGTATTCAGGAAGCAATTAACACCGCATTGCAATGACCCGGTCATGGCACAACTTCCCACTGCTCCAGCAGACAGGGAGACATCAGTCCATGTCTGTCACTCCAAGGAAGCTGTTCACAGGTTATCACTCTCAAATGGATCAAGCTAGCAGAAGCAGCAGGGTCTGGAAAAACCTAGACAAGTCTTCCACCTCCTTTGGACAAAGTCACAGCATCACTACCCAACCTCATGCTTTCATTACCCTGAAGATGGGTCTGTAGCTACACAGCAGCCACGGACCGGCCAAGCTAGCTGGCAGCAGCCATCAAGGGCACAACTTGCTCTTTGGACTCTGGATCATGGATGCAATTTCATACTCACAGCTCTTCAGGAGAGAGACATAGAGGACATGTTCAAACCAATTCTTCAGGTTTCCAACCAAGCATCCTTATTCTGCACACTAAAGGTCCACACTGATTTGCTTTCGTGGCCAGGCACCCGTACATTTGGCAATGCCATTATTTGTCTGGGTCTCTCATTTTCCTCTCCCCTTTTCCTTTCGAGTCTGTCACATCAGGGTTGACCAAACTTCCTGATGCTACAGGCTTCACATCACGAGTCTGGTACGTCAGGGCTAAGTCCCCCAGGAAGCTGAGGGGAGGGGGCACAAGTTCACTGTCAGGAAGCACCACACCTCCCCAAGGGGACAGAGTGACCCAAGCATGTAGGTCTGAAGATCCTGTCTGTGCTGGGTCACCTCCTCGCACAGCAAAATGCACAATTCACCCTGCAGCCCTCATCCCACCGTGCCCCCATTAGCACCAGCATGGCCTGCCTCAGCACACCAGTCCCACCTCCACTGTTGCACATAGGAAGCAAGAGCTCTGCAGTGAGTGTCTGCGTCTCCTCTCCTTGTTTGGTGTCCTTTGCACAGTTTGGGATGGAGCACTGAAGACCCACAGCCGACACTACTTGGTGGCACACGGCAGTTGCAAGTTGTGTGCCTGGGGAGGTGGAACTGACAGCAAGGAAAAGAATTTCCTCATTTCCCTCCGTGGCTTTCCTGATGCCTGCGAGTTGGAAGAACTCCTGACCAGCAGGAAAAAAGTTGGTAACTTGCTGACCAATGTAGTTCATTCTGATACCGCGCTCTGCAGCGGCTGAGGGGCTCGGCCGCCTCCCTCCCAGGCTCAGCACTGGGCACAAGAAGCAGCTGAGCTCCCTTGTGTTGCTGCATTGCTGTCCCTGTAATCTGGGAGACGTTTAAACATCCAGAGTGCCAAGGATGGAGTATTGCTCAGGGCTTAGAACTTGCATTAGTTGGGTAGAAAATCTAGTCCACGGATGCTGGTGCTCAGTCCCAGCCGTGGCTAAGCAACGCAGACTGCCACGGCAGGCTCGGTGCAGAACCCCACTTGGTGTTTATTTCCTACCATGCACCGCTGACATCTGCAAGATACCTCAGCTGAGAAGAAAGTCTTTCCTCCACAACCCCAGGTTTATATATCTAAGGCAAATGATCCTATTCCAGTGCTATTTTGCTTTCTAGACTTGTTTGTAGAGTTACATTGAACCAGGGTTTGATTTTGGTGGTTTTGTTTCTCAAATGCCCCCAAGTCTTGGTGAGGTTTGCTTCAGCAATCTCTTGCAGACATGCCAGCCTTAATCTCACTCTTCCAGGCCCTTCTTATTGTCTGGGATGAAAGCACAACCCAGAGCCTCCCCTGCTAATTGCCAGCTTTATGTTCCCAATGACAGGTGCATTGTCTGCAGGAACAGACCCAATTGTGTCCCTGCGCAGTAGGGCATCAGCTGCTGATATTACAGAGCCTTTCAGGGGAGCTTGGGCACGGCTGGTTATTTAGTGCCATCATTTATAACAAATCCGTGCAGCCTAGAAACTTTTCATAGGAAAAATAGAACCTGCCTTTATTATTCACCTTTGTTTGGTTTTTTTTTCCTCAAGCTACCAACTCTCCTAAATCTCCCATCCTGCTACCAGCCACACAGGGCATTTGGTTCTGATCCTCTGTGAAACACTCAGTCTCTCTGATATCCTTTTCCATAGTTCTCTAATAAAGGGGTTTTGCTGGTGCACCCACTGTGCATCTACTTTAACCTGTAATCACAGTGAGCAAAACATTTGCAAACTGGTATTCCTGTGGGGTGCACTCTGAGGTAATGGGGGTAGTCGATACGCACGGGCTCAGACTCACAAACACCACGGGGAGAAGGTTTATAACCTCTGGAGATCCTGAGTAACAGCCCCGAGGCAGGGAGCTTGCTTCGGGGGGACAGTGACTCTGCGCCTGTTTTCTCAGGTAGAAAGAGGAGCTTTGGTGCTCAGATGGCGTGAGGAAAAGCAGCAGCAAGAGAGCTCCTGAAAGATGAGAGGAATAAGTACAAAACCAAGATTAGACCCAGATTGCATCCGTCTTTCCCATTTTTCACATGAAAGGATAAAGCTTTCCATACGCCGCCGTTGCGCAACAGCAGAGCTCCAGCCAGCGCCGCAGCACCGCCCCACCAGAAACCCACCAGACCATTCAGCAGATGGCCCAAGCTTTCGCTGCAGGAACCTGGCAAGAGAGAAAATATTTCCCAGATTTAATCACGTCAGTCACAAGACAAGAGGAAGGGTCTACAGACAACCAGCATCAGCAGTTCCACATCAACTTCCAGGAATACAGAGGTGGAGAAAGGGGAAGCGGGTGGTGCGTGGCTGAGCCCCGGGTGTCTCCGCGGGTCTGGAGCGGTGTTTGGTCAGCTTAGCACAGGCAGCTGCAAAAGCCTCTTTAAAATACCTGATGGATATTTATACAAAGCAACAGCGAGCAGGAAGAAAAGTAATTATGGCTTAGAAAGGATCTGAGGTTTTTGCTTCCACCGGGTACAGAGTGAAGCTTTTTCCCAGTGCCAGATAATTGATCCTGTGAGGCTGGACCGGGCGGGTCAGCAGTAGAGCAGCTGCCGG
>NW_010314015.1:35725-40884 GCF_000700745.2 Antrostomus carolinensis
TTCCCTCTAGGACGTTCGGTGTTTCCTGTTGTGATCCCAGGGAAGACAAAAGCATTTTGGGTCCCATGGGATGAAATACAGACTGAGTTCTGAAGCAGTACTGTGGGTTTATCATCACTTGCACATTTGACTGAGACAATTGGACACTTCCCTACTCATCAGCTTTTCTCAGAAGAGACTGACATGCAGCAGCATCTCAGAGAGCGGCACAGAGACCTCTTCATACCTGAAACTCCCTTCCACCTCTTCCAACTCATGTAGTTTTGCCAGTTTGTTCTGCCAGAACCTAAATAAAGCTTAAACTTCAACACTACCAACAGAAGGACTTTTGCAATTGTCAACAGAACACCAGAAATTCAGGCACTTCTCCGAAACAGTATTGACAAGTGATAGACAGTAGGGTGATGATTTGCTTATCACAATGCTAGAAAATGGTGCAAGATCAGTGTTGGATTTTCTTGTGTTTCTAGCATCCTATGGCATTTAGCTGAAACCAAGCACAGGCCTCCCCGTGTGCTTCGCTTGTCCCCTGCCTCAGAGGGAGACAGTCTACTTCTTACATCTACACCTCTGCCAGCTCCTTTTCCCTGCTCAGAAAATGGTTCTTTCAGAGACCCTGCATCATCCCCTCGACTGCACCACTTGTCTGCTCCCAGCTTCAACCTCTTCTTTCAGTTTTCAAAGTAATTAAGACACCCTCTTGGACTCAGGTCAACTCTCTGTTTCCTGTAATGAGTTTAGTAAATAATAGGAGGAATAAATCTCCTGCTTTTGGAAGCTACAGTTGCACAAAAAAGAAGATCCCGGAGAGATCACCTTCTGTCCTGTCCTGGGCAAGCAATTATTTAATTAGCTTTGTTTTAGCCACAGGTTGATAAAGTTTTAGTCTATCTACTTCTGATCTTGTCAGAATTGTATTTAAATTCTTCTGACAGATTCTTGGCCTGCAGTTTGTTAACAGATCGTTGTTGAGGCAAGATGTTTGAAATTAGAGTGGTTTTGAACAGGAGAGACACATGGTGCATTTATTCTCCAGTTCAGTGATTATCTCTCTGCCTGGCTCCACCCCTGACAACAAGTTCACCCTGGGACGTTACAGGAGTCGCTGGCCAGTTTGGGAACCAGTGAGTCTGCTGGAATATGCACAAGACACAGCCACGACCAGGGGTCGGGTGCAACTGCAATAGGTACTTCCAGCTTCCCAACAATTTACATTTCCCCTTGCCAGCTCTAACAAGAACCAGTCCCATGCAGGGTTGGGTGGTGCAGGCTCCCAGTACGTTCTCCCAGGAGCTCTGCAGATGGATGTTGAGCTGAAGGACAGTCCCCTGCTCTGGACTTCATGCAGCAGAGACACAAGCATGGCTACTCCCAGCACAAGAAAGCATTTCTTTGTCCCTCTGACTGTCGTTTCACATGTGTGTGCCAGGGGTGACTTGTCACCTTGCCCTTTGAAAGGTTGTAGGCACCAGTCCTGTAGCCACAAGCTACTGGGCAGCACGCTCCCACCAGTGCTATACTGGGATCCTTGCTGACTTTCACCTCACAGAGCTGTGGGCTTCACTGCCGTGCTGGAGAGCGCTGGGGACAGCCTGGGTGTGTGCAGCTGCTGGGCTGACTGTGGCTATCAGGGTTGTCTGGCTGTCCTTTGAAAACCTCCAACAAACAGGTTGAAGTGCCAAGTTATTCCGTCAGAGAGGGCTGGAACAGTGGAAACCCTCTGCCCATCACTATCCCGTTACATAAAACCAATCCTGTCTCTACAGGATCAAAAGACTTTACTTTTTGCAATTTCCTTATTCTAGAGAGCAAAAAAAAAAATGACTGATTATTTCACTCGTTACCCTGAGGAACCAGCATGTTTGTCTTTCACACTGCAAGAGCAGGTGCAAGCTTCACAGAGTAAAACTGTACTGAAGATTTTGTTAAACATTCCAAGTTACCCAACGTCTCTTTAAATAGGTCCAAGAATTTAAGATGTCATTTGGCACTCACGCACAAAGCAAGTACTTAACACAAGACTGGGAAACCAGGCGGGGTAGAAATGCAGACACCAAAATACCTGGAAGTTTAGACATTATATCCATACACATACTGTAAAGACAGAGGCCTCAGCTTGACTGCCCGCCTGTTGAGAAAAACACTAACATTCCTTGTATCCCAAGTAAGTCCTAAAAAAAAAGTGTCTGGAGTGCTATTTAACTTCCCTGTCAGATGTCTGGTAGGATGATAATCCTGGATTGTAGCGTTGTTAAGGCGTGAAACAGATTTCAGGACTGCTTTAAAAAAATAAAGAGAAAAGGTTGCATTCTTCAGGCTTCAGCAGCGTTCATTAAGCCAGGTTAAGGTGCTCTGCAAAGCATGTAGCCCTGTATTTTCAAGGCTATTTCAGACATTCCAGAGACGACCTTCCCCATGCTAAACAGAAACTGCTGAGCAGACCATGCGCTGTCAGGAGACCAGGCAAGCACTCCTTTATACACTGCTGAGAACCTTAAAAATTCATTCCACTTGATGCTCTTCTCCCCAGCGCGCCTTCTTCTAAATACTTTTAGACTTACCAGACTTACCAAGCTCTTCAGAACAGGACCACCACGTTACATCTCTTCCAACCCAGTACAGGGGGTACCCAGTGATGGTGGTTATGCCTAGTGATGCCACCCATGACCCCATCATCTGTTCAGAGGAACGCAGGGCAGTTGTCAGGGTTTAGTGGTCCTGGTAACACCTGCCCTGGAGGACTCTGAAGGGTGATCTGTGTAGAACTGGAGGGTATCAACCTGGAAGCAAAGTCTGCAATACAACGGGTGTGAGAAAGCCCGTATAAGATGTTCAGAAAAGATCTTATTCTTAAGACCATCAGTGGTATCTACACAGATGGGACTGGAAAGAGGTATCCTATAAAGTTGAGAGGGAGAAACAAGCATGTGTCTGAATCTCAGCCAGCCATGAACCGGCAATAGATGGAGCTAGTGGTGCACTGAGACAGCTTCGAACCAGGGAGGAGATGGACCTGCACATCTGCAAAAGAGCCAGTCGCGTACCTGGGAGGATGGGAGAAGACACGATATTACTAGAAGGTAAAACAATAATTGTAGGACATCTGCTTAGTTGTCAAGGACCAAGAGGGAAATAAAGCTGTTGTCCCCTCTAGCTAAAACCTGCTGTTTCTTTTTCCCCAGACTCCCCACCACCAACTGCTCTGCAGTTTGTATGCCAACCTGATTTCGACGCCTGCAATTCACTCCAGAGACTGTTTATTTTAACTTTATCAAGTGAAGGGAAAAACAACTGTGTTAGAATAAAAAAAGAGCATCTGGCAGCAGGATATTCTTTCTCCCAGTTTCCCAGCCTAACCGGTGTACAAGGAAATGGGATTTGAGTTACTCAAGGGCTGGAAGAAGTGGGAGAAGAGAGCGCAGAGTGCAGGTTCTCTGCGTGCGTATCTTCAAGATGGTCTCTCATGGTCTGTTGGAACAAATGCTCTCAGCATCCCGCACTCCATCCCAGATCGGGCAGCCAAGCCTCATCTGAGCCCTACAGAACCCAGCAGCCGTGAATCCACACACAGGACATTCTGCCCAGTGTAGCCTATGCCAAAAAGTGATCTCCAGAGCTCCACCAGCTTAATAATGTATCCCTCAGAGCCCTCAGCCTGCGCGGGACAGAGCAACGTGGCTTTCTGATGGTTATCAGAAACCAAAGGGCAGTGAGGAAAACACATCACTCCTTTCTCCAGATTCTGAGCACCAGGCACCTTTCCCTGCTCTTCAGCAGCACAGCAACCGAGCAACGTCAGCACGTGTCTCGAGCTCACCATCTGCAAGGTGTCCTGTAAATCACAGGATCTCCTGTTTCTCTGTCATAAACAGATTTCTCCCTGTTTCATGGCAGGACTTTCCTACTCACTGGCAGGGGCTAATGCCACGCTTGGCTCTGCAGCTCCTCCAGTCTGAAACCGGCTGGTGGTTTTTGTGTTGGGTTTTTTTGCTGCAAGACTGGCACAATCAAGAAAGAGGCTGTGGTTTGGTTTTCTTCCCCGTGGCTGGTTTTGTTTCCTCGCATTGGCAAATATTTTTGAGCACTGGAGGAAAAAGCAGACATTGCACAATCGCTTTGCCCACCCGTCCCATTTTTATTTGCATAACTTCATCTCAGTAACACACTGACGGGGAACATCCCTTTCTAAATGATTAGGAGGGACACTGCAGACAAGTAGATTTGGTGTGGACACATGGGACCCTGGTTTCATTTTTAGGCCCTCTGCTAATTGGGTGCTGTTCAGAGGGAGTCTGCAAGACGACGGACTCACTTCTGATGCACAAACCTTCGCTCCTCCTGGAATGAAAGACGGGTCTGCTCCTCTCAGCGACGTCATGTACTCTAATGATGTCATGTTCTGAACATTAATTACCTCAAGAAGGAAGACACTTAATATAATACCTAATAAAATACCTAATACCTCCTAAATAAGGAGGAAGTTTCCTTCAGGCAAGAAGCCAATGCACTACTTACCTCCTTGTGTTGTTCTTGAAGAGAGAGGACCTCCTGTAATTCACATTTAAATTTTGGAACAAATAACATTTCACTTTTTTTTTTTAATCAACAAGATTTTTAATTTCAGGCACTTATACAATTTAGAAAGCACACTAGATACGTGGTAGACTTTGGAAAAATCTCATTGCTTTAAAACGCATCCTTTCTTGAGAAGTTGCCACAAGTTCTTTTCTCTTCAGATACAGGCAGCTATTCCTTTTAATGAGTCGGTGAGCTGGAGGGAAAGTTAAAATGCTGATCAGATGTAGTTCACCCAGAAAATACTAAATTAATCTTACTGACCTCCGTGACACACAGCAGGACTTCTCTATAGGGACAATGGTCTTTCTTTCACCACACAGCAATTGCAGGTAGGTTTGCATTTTCTCACGGAATTACCAGTTCTTTGTAAGATCTAAATGGAAGCATCTTGGATTTCTTTTTTTTCCCATTTTTATCCTTCACCCATCCATCCTTTCACTGCCTTTGCAAGTCTCAAAGCTTCTCACCAAGCCCACCAGACACCAAGCCCTGCAGCCCGGGGAGAGCAGCATTAGTTAATTAAATATTAAATACAGAATTAATTAAACACAGGAAAAGCAAAAGCAGGAATAACCCGACAG
>NW_010314016.1:0-14478 GCF_000700745.2 Antrostomus carolinensis
GACCCTACACTTGTCCTTATTGAACTTCATCGGGCTCCTTTCCGTCCAACTCTCCAGCCTGTCCAGATCTCACTGAATGGCAGCACAGCCTTTCGGTGTATCAGCCACTCCTCCCCGTTTAGTGTCATCAACAAACTTGCTGAGAGTACACTGAGTCCCTTCATCCAAGTCACTGCTGAATATATTGAGTAGGACTGGACCAAGTACTGACCCTTGAGGAGCACCACTAACCACACGATATTTAAAATGTAACAGCATCCCAGGGCCAAACCTATCACTTCCCATTGACTTATTAAGGGTGGAGGGGAGCATGGATAATGTTTCATCAAGACATCTTGTGTAACGTAACTAGTTTTTCTATTTGTGGACACAGAAATGAGTCAGGTTGTGGAGCTGTTAAATTGGATTTTAAATGGTTTGACAGATGTTACATTCTAAATGGCATTAACCTCTCTCTTCAACCTCCAAAGTCTGAATAAATTATTAAATATACCCTACAATGACACCAACAACAAACAGAATTCACCAGGTGAAAACTTCATTGTCGTAGCCTTAAGGAATGCACAGCTAGACAGGGAGCAGAGAAGAAAAATGGCATAGATAATTATGAAATATTTTAATAGACTCAGCCAGGAACAGAATTACCACGCTCCATTGAGAAGATGAAAAAGGCATGTGGCAGCAAGCTCTGATGCACCAGGTGTAACAGGGGGAAAGCAGAAGAGTGGTATTTATACAAGAGCAGGAGCTCCAGGATAGAAATCATCCTCTTATCCCATAAGCTTGTGTCAGACTCCAGGACACTCTGATAGGAAATTTATCTTTCCTACCCATCTAATTTTTCTCTCTTGCGACAGCAGAAGGAAACACTGTGGAGGCAGCTTGTATTTAAGATTGATCATAAAACGATACTTCTTCTCTGATAAACAACCAAGGTTTTGAAAGGAGTTTTTATTCCACATTGAGAGAAGCTGTGGTTTTTCCAGTATTTTATATGGGGGGTGTGTTGTGGTTTAGGTTTTCTTGTTGTTTTGATGGAAAAGAGTGTACTTCCACAGAACGTCCAGCTACTCATGGGGTAGGTCAGCTGCTTAGCTTTGTAAGAACTTCAGATTTTAGGCCAGTGTCCTAAGCACCGACCCACTGGCTGCACTGACAAGTGGTGATGGTTCACTTTTCCACTGTGGTCTGATCCAAATGCCACATCAGAAATTGCCTTGAAAAAAACAATTTTGTTAAAACTCATGTATTTCTATGAAGAACTTCAATTTTATACTCAGTTCTCTTACAAAAGATACTTCTCTGAAAATGCCCTCCTCAGTCTTCTTATGGAAAAAAAAAAATCTTAATTTTCAATAGCTACAAGATAAATCTTTGCTCTCACCAACATCTATGTCTGTGTCATAGCCACTTCCAGACAAATTAGGACAATGCAGGGCAAAGGCTATCACTGCCTTGAAAATCCCACTCCATGCCTTTCTTAATTTCTTCCTGTTGCTGCTGCTAGACACAAATGATTTTCAAGAGCTGTATTTGTTCACAGTAGGGTGAAATGCTCTTCTTAAAAACAACAAAACAGAATAACCTTCAAAGGAACTAAATCCAGAAGATAAGCTCTGTGTCACTGCTGTTAGCATCATCTGTTTTCTTTCTTTGAACTTCTCAAGCTTTGTCCTCTCTCCCCTCCTTCTGCCTGAAAAACATGCTGTGCTTTTCACACCCTTACTTGTTTAACCTCACAAGAAGAGGTCCATGTTTATCACTACTTTAAAAACGGCAAGCAAGCAGGCACAAAAACCATAAAGCCAGCATTTCTGAAATATTTAGACAACACAACACAGGGCCTTTCATAGCAAGCTTCATTAGCAATAAGTTGTTTTCCTTACCATAGGGTACAGGCTAAGCTCAGCAAACAAATGTCCACAAGTACAAAGCCACACGGACCACCTGGCCTTGCTGTCTATGAAGATCAAGAAGTGTTTGAGCCCTGCAGACTTGACTACCACTTCTACCAGGAGTGCCATCAGGTAGAAAGCAGTAAAGGAGGGAGGATTTTATGTATCTGTGCAGGGAAGCAAATAGATGAAGAAGATACAGGGTTACCCTGGGTCCAACAGATGGTAGGAATGGCAGGAGCTCTCTAAGCACGGGTGCATTTGTCACACTTACCTGCCTGCCTGCCACTGCCAAAGTTCTAATCTGCCCACAACATGTTATGTATCCACAAACAAGTTATTCTCCAGCAACAGTGACTCACAGCTTAAGGGACAGCCTTCATGGGTGGATGTAAATGAGATGAGAGGCACCAATATATCATAACTGAACATTGAGGTCTCTGTATATGCAAACTACACTTCCACTCAAGAACGTCTTTCATATCTCTTTCTAGCACACAGAAAATAAAAGCACTTAGCGGCAAGATGATGCAGTTACTCCACTAGTTCAAAGTCATGGGAATTAAGCCATGCCTATGCTCTACAGTGAGACAGTTATACAGGTTTTGTAGAAACCAGGCAACAATAAATATTAACTGCTCAACAAAGGTAGTGAAAAATGAAAACAGTTACTTCATACCATTTCATACTTCTTATCAGAAATTCATTTGATGATTACTTTCCTCTTGGCAGGCTACCACATGATTAGTGTTATGTGGAGTATATTCATATGAGTGCCCGAAAAAAACCCAAATTATTGACTTCAAAATTCATTTAATTGCAAAACTGAATTCTGTTTCATGCTCAGGCTTTGCAGTAGTGTCTTCTGTGAAGAGTGTAGCATTAGCTATTAAAATACTAGGCTCTGAAAATACCTACAGTTAAGGATGAAAGAAAATTTTCCAATTAAAAAAAAATATTCAGGTCAACTTATTAAAAAAAAAAAAAAAAAAAAAAAAAAAAAAAAGAAAGAAAGGAATAGTATCCTAATGTCCTAATGTAGGTGACCAAGTATCTAATTTTAAGATTTAGTTCCAGTATGGGGATAAAAATTCCTAGTGAAAAATCATAAGATATCTGTGGGTATGTATTTGTTTTTACCAAAGATTTAACAAATCCTAATAGTCAAATTCATTTAAAGAAGCAGTCCGCTAGAAGAAATTTTACAACAGGAGAAAGGTTTTCATTTATAAAATAAATTGTTCATTGTGAATTGTTTCTCAAGATGAAATTTCCATTTTGAATAACTGATTTAATTCTTTCTCATTCTCCCATGTTCTTTTCTTCTCCCCATGCAAAGAAGAAAAAGGTTTTCTTCCTTTTCACACAGGAAAGTATATAAAGTCAAGGCTGTTCATTACCTGGCGTGTACCAATTTGAAAATAAAACAAAGGAATGTATTTTTAAAACAATAAATTTTCAGTATGTTTACCCCTTGCATAAACAAACAGAGCTGGAGTTTGCAAGAAATATTAAACTTAATTTAAATTGCAAATCTGACCTTATTAAAATGGCTTTTCAGAGAGCTATAAACAAACAGTGTGTGAGCTGGTAATGTAGCCAAACTAACAGAACACGTTCTCAACCAGCATTACAATTAAAGTAAAAAAAAATATTGTTTTCACAGTTCTGAAAATCTAAGAAGGGGAGGAAGAGTGGGGAAACCCTCAAGATTGGGGGAAAAAAGTGTTCCAGTGCATTTCTCCTTTAAGAATTCTTGGGACATTTACTCCTTCAAACTCAAAATAAATTCTGATGAACAGTTTGAAAACGTTATTAAGCATTTACTAATTTAATGTGTTTTGAATACTTTTCTCCTACAGCTACTACATTGCCTCTTAATGTTTGAAGCACAACCATTAAGATTTACTGCATTTTCTGTGAGAATAAAAATGGAGCAATTAAGATTGTGCTTGTATCTGCAATGGATGTGGAAAGCTAATAAATTCAGAATTAAAAGCCAAGATAAGCTGGGCTGGTTTCTTGGTTTATAGAAAATCTATACCTGAAGGTCTGCTTAAACCAGTGTATTGTTAGCAAGCAATTTGTTTCCTTTTACTTAGAAAAATAGTACAGGCTGCAGAAGACCAGGCAAATTAGATAGAAGAGAGGTGAAACTCAGCAGGATGCTTCTACCCTCCCAAATTGATTATGGCTCTTTGGTACAGCATGCATGACTCAGTGAGTATAAAGGAGTACCAGCTCTCCATGTGTAGGTGTTCTCTGATAAAAAAACGTATTTTTACTCGTGCCATTGGAAAGGTTTGCTTGTACATTTATTTGATTTAAGTTATTTAAACATAAATTTCTTTCATTTAGTTTAGAATTATTTCTTTAACTTTATTGTCAACAGTTCATTCTCATTTGCACTTAGTGCACCCAAACAGAAAATGGCCAAGAACTATTTTACTGATAGAAAAGGAGGAAACTGAATACTAAATTGACAGCAATTTTCTAAGGCTACTTTAGGCAGCGTTGCAAAGCACAGAATCTCCTTTTTTAGTATCCATGTGGGGACTGTTAGTATTTATATATATAAAGCCAGATTTGATTGTCACTTGCTTTCCCATTTAATTGGAGCACGCAGGGAGGGAATAGAGGTGTACACAATTAAGGGGCTGTTTCTCATGGCTTCACAAGCACAAAACCTCCTTAAACTCCAAAAAGCAGACACACACATTTCATCAATATCTACAGCTGTACCTCAAAAGCACCACCTGCCCTCTGATGAAAACATCTTCAGTCCTTCTTACTGTAGCAAAAGCAGCACAGCAATTCTTTGCAGGGCCTTCTTTCACATCAGGGTGGTGACTAGTGTGAGTATACACAGATGCTCATACTTTGGCTTTGAGGCAGTTTATAGATCTTCACAGACAAGGACTCAGATGAGACTTCTCCCTTTCACTGCCTCTGCCCAGGTTGAAAATATCAGAATCCCCTCCGTTTGCAGCAGTTCAGCACTTTCCGCATCAGCATGAACTAAATGCAAATGTGAAACAGAAAGATGAAACAGAAAAAGATTACCAAACTATTTTAAATTTTTCAAAAATATATCAGGCCTGGTGCATATTCTGGATGAAGTTTGTGGCAGGTCTGTGTGTTTGCAAAGGAATTCCCGAAATTACTATATGTGCTGCAGGAGTCTGAACAACTGTAACCACTGTTGTTGGTGTGGATCGTTCTTTTTACTAGGTATTTACTTTTGGCTAAAAAATATCCCAGCTTTGGTCATCAGCTCTATTTACCACTGAAATAAAAAATGAGCCATTTTCCTTCAAAACAAAGAGACAGGATAAATTGGGAAGCTAGATGTTATACAATTACAAAGACATCATTTTGTATAACTAAGGTGTTTCTTTTCCCAGGATTCTTCTGTGTCTAAGCTTCAAATCCTCCATCGGCTACTTTCAAAACCTCAAAACCTTGGCTTATATGATTATACTGGTATGATGAATGTGTATTTGCTTTCTCTAGTTTCTGTATGTAGAACTTGGATCTAGTTCAGCTGAGACTGGAGCCTGACCTCTCCAGTGAGGCTCCAGTTAAATTGCAAGCTGCAGAGCACAGGTATGTTGTCAACAGTAAGCTCAGCTCCTCTGGTTTGCTTTCAGGGCCCTTCATCTACTGTCTCTTCTACCTCACTCCTAACTGTGCTATGAAGCATTGGCCTAAAGACTGTGGGCTCTCAGGCTGCACCAAGTTTTTGGTTACTTCTGGCATAAAAATAATAGCGATCACAGTTTGGTGAGATGCATCATCTGTAGAACAGTATAAAGAGATCAAACAAAGTTACTGAGTGCTAAGAGTGAATTCAAAAATTCAAGTACTCTCTGCCTGAAAAAGGAGGTAAGACTCCCACCTAGATCCTTCTGCTACAGTCTGCATGGGTAGTCCTCCCCGTCTGGAAGAGTCTTCAGTTCCTGTTGGCAACTGAACAAATGAAGCCTCCTTTTTATATTAAGCTTAAAGCAAAAGAAATGGCAATTTAGAACAGACACCCCCTCCCCCCAACCCTCTGGCTGAGAAAGGAGGGAGCAGCAGATGCACATCAGTGCCAGACATGCAGGAATGTGAGCCGTGTGGGGACAGATCCAGGGGTTGGGATGGAGAGGAAATGTAACAGGAGCCAAAGCTCCAGCCAAGGAAATGCTACCTGCATCTGTATCATTATTATGAGGGAAATGCAACATAAGAGTGTATTTTCCCTACTAGAGCAGATGGAATGATTGTTATGGAAGATACTGCATTTTAGAGGATAACATTACACAGAGAAGCCATCATACATCTCCCTTTCCTTCAAAACTTTTTTGTCACATTTTATCAGATGAATGTGAAGTAGCCCAGGCAGAAGCATTAAATACACACCCAACATTAATTCCACCTTTTAAAGTGATTACTAGATTAAAAAAATAAAAATAAAAAATAAAAATTAGTACTGCAGGTATGGCAGATGTGACTATATGAATCAACACATACTCTTCACTCTGTCACACCAAGAAGGTTCTCAGAGAGTTAAACTGATACCAGTATTATCCAAACATCTCTCATTACAAGTCTTGGAAGCTGTATGAAGTAGAGAAGTGCCTTAGTGACAGCAATATTTCAATTTTGCATTAATGATGCACAGTAAAAGTGATAAGTTCTGAAGGGAAAGACCACCTGATTAGTGCAAACATCTGAATTCTACAGCAGGTTCTTGATAAAGTTAATCTTATTTTAGGCTGGGGAGTTTTTCACATGGGAAAAAGGGAAGATCGACGTTCTTGGGCTGGTAACTTCCATTGATTGTTTCTATTTGTCAGTGTGGAAATCAGTCAAACAGCAACAAAAGATTTCCTTTTCATGGTTTTCCTGCAGCTGAAATATTACTCCTCCTTCCAAGCAGGATGTCCAACAGATTAAAAAACAGTGTAAAGTTTCCCCAAGTCACAGATAACATTTGTATTACTAACTACCAGAGCAGATATCCTAACTGTTTTCTGACCCATTACAGACCATGGAGGTACACACATCATTATTAGGGTCATGTGAGTTAGGCCATATCGTGGTTATCAGTGAGGTCCCAAAGAAGGAAAGAGGAAGATAATGAAGTCAGGCACAAAGAGGTAAGAGATGGTGATTTCATTTGCAGGCTCACAATTGTCCCTCTCCTTTATCAGTCTCTTGTCTGGTTCCTAGACCTGAGGTCCTTTAGATCAGAGAGCTACCCCCACCTCACTCATTTTCTGCAGAATCACAGAGTTCACAGGTGAAATCATGCTGCACTGTTCTGACTGGAGCATGTTTTATGAGAATAGCAACTAGGTCACTAATCAGGCACTTGAAAGAAATACAAGGCAATGGAGAATGCTCAGAGAGATGCAGAATTGTGGCTTAAAACCATAACTACTTGTGCCCTGGGCATGGCAAATGAATTATTACCTTCCTCTTTGCAGCAGTCTTTTATATATATTAGTAGATCAAACAGCCACACATTCATTTTTTTCCTCACAACCCATGTTTCTCTAGGCTATTGATTACTCCCATTTCTCTTCTCTTCAACTACATGCACATATTTCTTTACAAACATGCAATTTACACTAATAATTGTCAGTAGATGGGATGACAAAAACCCCCAAAATGAAAAACCTTGAATTTGCTACTTGGACTTCAAGTTTTAAGGGAGGGAATTTTTTCTATTGCCAATAGGCATAACAACACATAACAAATCTCTCTGGACTTGTTTCTAGAACTATTCTATAAAATGATTCATCTGAAGCAGAGAGACATGAGTACTCTGAAAAGGAGGAAAAATGTGAAATATTTAACTTATAGCCAAATTAGAATAGCATAGCATAGCATAGCATAGCATAGCATAGCATAGCATAGCATAGCATAGCATAGCATAGAATAGAATAGAATAGAATAGAATAGAATAGAATAGAATAGAATAGAATCACTTGGAAGGGACCTACAACTGTCATCTAGTCCAGCTGCCTGATCAATTCATGGCTCACAAAAAGTTACAGCAAATTATGAAGTGCATTACCCAAATGCCTCTTAAATGCTGACAGGCTTGGGGCATCAACCACGTGAATTACAGGACCAACAGTACCCATAGTTTAGACATATGATACAAGATCTGTCTGCAAGAAGAAACAAACTGCTAAAATGGGATCTCTGCACAGCCCAATGTGTGGGCTCACTGCTCTGGAAATAAGGGAATCCATTACCTGAACCCAAAGTGGCACAAGCCTGGCATACATATGTCCCTGAAGATACATTTAAATCCTGTCTTCAATTTATAAGGCTGTTACCACCACTCAAAACCCTTCCCCAAAAGGCACTTACTGGCTCAGAGGTGAGATGAGAAAAACCAGATGTATGATTTGCCCTACATACTAACACTGCTTCTGAGATGAAAACACTGCAAGCACTGTAACTATCAAAATGGACATCTCTGGGCAGCTCTCATGGCATGTGCTGTCTGTTCAATGAGCTACTTGTATTTGCAGAGATCCAGAGGAGTCAGGGAAATAATGTTTCCTCCCCAGTGCTTCCCTCCCTTCCTTAGAGATTTAATAATAATAATAATTCACTATGAGCACATACAAGCACATAGGTTAGAAAAGCTCTGCATGATAAACCCTGCAGATAAGTTATTTTTTCGATTGATATTATAAACTGAACTATATTCTTTATTCTTATTAAATTACAAATCATCTGCAAACACTTCTTTCCTACTCTCTCACCTCCTTCATGTGTCCCCTAAACCAGGCTGATTGACAGCAGAAGTTAGAGGAAGATGAAAATAAACTTCCAAAATAAACTCAGAAAGTACATACATGTACAGGCAAAAAATACACTCAATCATAGAAGTGAAATGCCAGTATCAATTGCCAGGAGATTATATACATGACATGCCAAAAATGAGCTGAAAGTAGGCAGTGCAATGCTTATATCTCTATTTCTTACTTCATGGGCTTGTCTGAATTCAGTCAGTTATCCAGCAGATAGAAGGCAACAGTTAAAGGCTAAAGGATAATATTGAACTAATCTATAGCCCACAATAGATGAAAATATCAGCAGGAAGAAAACACACCTTGACTATGAAAACAATTATCAGTTTTCAATAGAACTGCGAATATATTGAAGGTACACATACAGTACACATATGCTATATAGCAAGTAACATGTGATGCAGGTTGTATGGAAACACATTGTCATTGTCATTTTCATTTGGCTGGAAACTCCTACAAAATTGAAGGGATCATTTGCAAAAAGCAAGAACATTCATATCCTTACATCTCAAGAGCCAAATCAAGTATGAATCCCCAAAACCAACCCTTTGACACCAAAAGACACTCATATGTAAAAGGAAGAGGCAGAGACAGGTGAAGAGATTTGCTATTGTCTGAGTCCCCCAGTTACCCAGACAAGAAGTCGTGATACCTTACAACCAGCAAAGCAAAATGTGACTATTCAAAAAGACAAGTGTTAGAAGACAGATTGAGATTAACTTAAACAAGTACTAAATATAAGGCAAATAGGGTTTCTGTTTAATTAATAAAGTAATAGCTCAGGCCCTGAAATAAAGCCAAGCTGCCCCACATGCTCATTTCATGGAGAAAAACTGACTTAGAGAATAGCCTCAGGTGGCTGGAGAGTTCAGTGAGGAGTAAGACATTAGGACAGACTGACCTGGAGGGCTATCTACAAATGAAACTACAGAGTCAGCTCAGCTTTGATGATCAGAAGGAAGGTGAGTAGGACGTGATGTTTCTCTTCACAAGGACTAGGCCAAAAAAGGTTAATACTAACTACTGTTTTAATAGAGGGAGAGATAACAGGTGAGTATTTGACATTTCTGAGTCAAGTGGAGATTTCCTTAGTAGAACCAGTGGGAATTTCAGGCAGTAAGAGCTAAACATCTCACAAGCCCGTCAGGCAAATATTTAAAAGGATAATGACACAATAAATGTGGCATTTTATAGCCTCAGCTAATGAGCAAGCTTCAGCACCTACAGCTCTAACATAATTGAAAAGCAGAGCATTACTTAAACTATTTCTCATCAGGGTAGGTGTTTTTTCCTCAAGGCTCAATTCAATCTCCTTCACTCTTCACTCACTTATTCCACCAGTGATTTACCAAGAGTATTTCCCCCATTGCTAGGCTGGTGAATTCTGCCTTCTGTGAAAAGCAGAAGTATTAATTGGAATAACTCTCTCTGGGATTTGCTTCTGTTCTTTGTTTTGATGAGTAAACATCAGTTCCCACTGCCTTATTCCTGTCTCTTCAATGGTCATATTAAACACATACACTGCTTTTGCAAGACTGATCAAAAGTAAAAAATAACTTCATGCAGGTTTTGCAATAGTCCTCTTTAGAATAAAAACAGATAAATAGGTAGAATAAGCAGGTTAAAGAAGAAGAAAAAAGAGCAAGGCATTAGGCAGTATATTTGCTACAGTTTAATAGAGACTGATTCTGAGGTGCTGTTCACCCCAAAACTCTTCCTCAAGTCCACTTGAGCTGTGGATGCTCAACTTGTCCTCTTGATTAATCCTACAAATAAGACATAAATCAAATTTGACCTAATTTTCCATGGTGCTCAAGATTTTCCAATCCCACCAATACCACACAGCAAAACAGCAGCTGCTGGCTGTTCCATTCGTGTAAAAGGGGAGTCAACAACACTCTTGAGGAAGTCTCTTGGAATTCAAAATCCTGAAAACAAAGAACTCTTAATTAGGGAACCAGTCCTTATATGGTGGGTTGGGTGGATTCACCCTTTTTGCTTGCAGCCAAACACAGCCTGCTCTCTCACTCTCCCCTGCACCTCCAGGGAGTAGGGGAGAGAATTGGAAGGAAAAGGGCAAGGAGACTCATGAGTTGAGACAAAAATTTTTTACTAATTAAAATAAAATGACAAAGACAACAACAGTGATAACAGAATATACAATTGAGTGATGCACAGTGCAGTTGCTCACCACCTGCTGATGGATGCCTAGCCTGTCCCAGCCAGCAATCCTGGAGAAGAGACCATCCTGAAACTGAAACCCCAGAAGAGCGACTCCGAGAATACCCCCGATTTCCGGTCAGCCCTGGTTAATATACTGACATGATGTGATATGATCTGGAATATCTCATTGGCACATCCAAATGCCAGTTTTGGGTTTTGCTATTCACTGCGCTTCTCCCTCCCAGTCCTAATGCAGCTGTGAACCAGCCAAACACCAGAGTGGTTCACAAACACCAAAACCAACAACCTACCTTGGGCTCCAGTAGCAACTAATAACATTAGTACTTTATCAACATTCCTGTCATAACAAGTTCTATATTGAAAATAAATCACAGCTATTGTAACTACTAAGAGGAAAAACAACTCTATCCTAGCAAAACCAGGACAATATCCACCCCTTATTCCGTACCATTTAGATCATGCCCAAGTTCATATATATATATATATACACACACACGCACAAGTATCATTGGTTTAGTTTATGGACCATTATTCTTCAAAATGTCTATTGAGTACATTTAGTCCATTACCTTGGTTTCTGTCTGTCATGACAGTCTTTCAAGGCAGGAGAGATGATGTGGAATTTACACAGTCAATGGAGTAGGTGATGTCGGACACAGCAGGAGGATGGTGTGTAGTCTCTTTTGCATCCTGTATCTAGAGCTCATAGTTGGTTTGGTCCATGCCCAGGGTCTGTGGGTAGAAGATGTTGATCTTGAAGAAGTTGTCTGGCACCAACTTTGGTTCCATCAGAGTTCAGTCTGCATTAACCTGGGGAAATTCTCAATACAAAGATGTTAGTATAATAAACAACAACCATAGCAATGATGACATAGCAATTCATTGGCTATTTTCACTCAAAATCAAATCTCCTTGAGATCGGACTTCCCCATCTTTATGCATCACTCACCAAGTACATCCAGGTCCTTAGCAAAAGCCATCCCTTGAATGAGTTTGCCTTTACCCAAGGCAAGAATAACCCAGACTCTTTTCCCAAGCATATATTTAATGTGAACCACAGGGACTTTATCCCCTTCTACAGTACATAAAAGCCTTGATTGGGAAGCATCCGCTCAGTTGGTAGATCGTCTGGTGTTGACTAACCAGGTGGATTTTGCTAAATTTGTGTCCCAGTGTTTGAAAGTTCCACCACCCATTGCTTTGAGTGTGGTTTTTAGCAGCCCATTGCATTGTTTGACTTTGCCCGGAGGCTGGTGCATGATAAGGAATGTGGTACACCCACTCAATGCCATGTTCTTTGGCCCAAGTGTCTATGAGATTGTTTTAGAAATGAGTCCCATTGTCTGACTCAGTTATGTCTGGGGTGCCATGTCACCACAAGACCTGCTTTTCAAGGCCTAGAATAGTGTTTCCGGTAGTGGCATGGGGCATAGCATATGTCTCCAACCACTCAGTGGTTGTTTCCACCATGGTGAGCACATAACACTTGCCACTGCAGGTTTGTGGGAACGTGATATAGGCCCCTATTCATCTGCTAGGCCTCCCCATACTTATATTTTAACCACTGTCCTCCATACCAAATAGGTTTTAACTGCTTGGCTTGCTTAATCGCAGCACATGTTTCACATTCATGAATAACTTGTGCAATAGTGTCCATGGTTAAGTCCACCCCTCGATCACGAGCTCATCTATATGTTACATCTCTTCCTTGATGACTTGAGGTATCATGGGCCCAGTGGGCTAAAAATTTTTCACCCTTATGTTGCCAGTCTAGGTCTACTTGAGACATTTTAATGTTAGCAGCCTGGTCCACCTGTTGGTTGCTTTAATGTTCTTCAGTGGATTGACCCTTGGGTACGTGAGCATCTATGTGAGGTATCTTTACAATTAGTTTCTCTTGCCAAGCAGCAATGTCTTGCCATAATTCATCAGTCAAGAGGGTTTTGCCTCTGTGCTGCCAGTTGTTCTTCTTCCATTGCTGTAACAGCCCCCACAGAGCATTTGCCACCATCCATGAGTCCATACAGAGGTAGAACACTGTCCATTTCTCTCGCTCAGCAATGCCCAAGGCCAGTTGGATGGCTCTTACCTTTGCAAACTGCATACGATGCTGGTGCGTTCTGTAGCACCTTCCACCACATGCCTTGCGTGTACAGGACTTCATCTGGATCTTTGGGTAACTGCTCATCATTCAGCTTACTATAAATCACTTCCAGCACGGCTAATTCTCTCAAGAACTGGATACCTTTCTCTATGTTGTCCCACTTCTTTAGATTACACAAAATATCACGCTTGAAGTTGAACCTTTCCTTCACACTTGACAGAAGTCACTTCCAGAGGTTGAGAATCTGTGTCTCTCTCCCAATTGCTTTGTCAAACCCACTTTCTCTGGCAATGGAACCCAACTGCTTGGCTTCCCTACTGTCTAGTTCCATGCTGCTGGCCCTATTGTCCCAGCATTGGAGTACCCAGATGGCAATGTGTTCACCTGGATGAGGGCTGAGATCCTTTTGGATGTCTCACAGCTCACTGAGGGACAGGGATCGGGTGATTACCTCTGGTTCTGGCTCTTCCTGGGGTTCTCATGATGGCCTCGCTTCCTCCTCATCCTTTGATATGCAAACTGATTTCTTTGTATAGGGTCAACTGATGCTGGCACAGGTTTGTTGTCTGGTTTATCTGTGCTGATTTTCACTGAGGTTTGAGTAACCTTAGCAGGCACTGAGGTTGGAGTAGTTGTAGTGGCGGCTGTTGCAGGGATTGAAGTGGCAGCAGTGTTGGTCACGGGGGTTGAAGTGGCTGCGATGTCGGTGGTAGGTGGTGGAGTGGCAGCACAACACTGACATCTGCACCAAACACCCATAGCTGATCTAAACAATGTCACAACCTGACACACTTTCAGCAACACGGTGATGGTAGTTTGAGCATCCCAAGGATATTCAACATTCTCCAGAGCTTTGGTAAATGGTTCAGAGAAGGGGAAATAAAAGGCAGATGTCCCCTCCTTGTATTGGCTGTCACAGGAAAATGTATAATTGGTGACCACGCTCATCATACATCTCCTAAAATGCAGGGACAGAGCCAGCTTCACTGTGCCACCTGCCACCACTTCATACAGATACAAAATCAGTCCCACTATCCATGATTTTATCATACCAACAACCAGCACCCCACAGCACAACAAAAACCTTAGTCAGCAAAACAGCATACCCTCATTCTAATCCAACGCCTAGAGGTGGTGGACCATGTATAAATAGTGGCACACAGCATATATGGCAAGTGAGGTGATACAGACCACAGCTCTAAAAACACCTTTGAGAACACAGAAAACAGCATTCTGATCAGTGCCGACCAAGTCAGAGGCCATATAATTAATGTTTACCACAGTTTTGCTTTGACACAGTCTGGTCAAATTTGTCTTTACCCCAACCCTTTGAGCCCCATGTTGGGCGACAAAAAAGATTGTGGTGGTTTCGGTGGATTCACCCTTTTTGCTTGCAGCTTGCAGCCAAACATAGCCTGCTCTCTGACCTTCACCCCCCACCTCTTACCCAGGGAGTAGGGGAGAGAATTGGAGAGAA
>NW_010314017.1:0-3895 GCF_000700745.2 Antrostomus carolinensis
CACCAGTCTTGGGCTTGGAGGAATCGGTACTTGAATGTTAACCAACATTCTTGGGCCCCCTTACCTTCCAACACTCTAGTCTATGGGATACCCCCAAGTAGGTCCTTGAAGAGGTTGAAATTGGCTCTCCTAAAGTCCAGGGTTGCAACCCTATTTATTGGCTTATAACCACGACATGAGATCCTGAACTCTACCATCTCATGGTCGCTGCAACCCAGGCTGCCCCCAGCCTTCACATCCCCAACCAGCTCTTCATTGAACAAGGTCCAGAAGCACACCTCTCCTTGTTGGCTCTTCCACCACCTGCGTCAGGAAGTTATCCTCTACGCATTGCAGGAACCTCTTGGACTGTGTGTGCCTGGCCATGTTGCTTTTCCAGCAAATATCAGGGTGATTGAAGTCCCCCATGAGGACCAGGGCCTGAGCTCTTAATCATTCTGTTGCATCTTCATATGGGGGGAGGGGGCAAAAGTATTCTTCAAGCAGTTTGTCAGCATTCAATAGCTAAATGCCAGCAATCAGAAATGATTGCTCATTTCCAAGACTATTAGTGGTTAGTATCTTTGGTCATTTTAAATAGTGTTAAAATCACTCAGCATAGAAACCCTTGGGTCATGGGTTACAAATGAATTTCTATTTTAATTTCCCCAGTCATTGTTTTTTTCCCCATATCAGTTTTATGCTTTGTAGAAGATAATTATTCCAAAAACCCAATTTGTCATTCCATGTTCTGCCTTTTTTTTTTTTTTTTTTTTTTTTTTTTTTTTTTTTTTTTCAATTCTTCAGATCAGCAGAAGCTGGGTTTTTGAGAGAAAGCATGTTTGAATCTCTGTGGCACAACAGCATTTTATCATTGCTATATTCAGGTTCCTTGCTTTCTGTTTTTTCCCTTAAATTCTAATCTGGAGACATGACTGAAATATGATTCTTTGTGAATTGTGCTGGAACAGCAGAGAGAGAGTGTGTGATTATGGCAAAAATGCACTCATATCCTTTTTATTGTAGGAAAAGGTAATGCAGAGAGATGAGACATTGTATGAAATTGGCACTGTATTTCAAGAGTTTCAGCCAAGACAGGACAAAGCACTGTAGGGACAAAGCTGCAGGAATCAGCTGCAGGAATCTGTATTTCCCAGTATTTTTCTAATCTAAGTGGGTTAGGCACACTGCCAGCCTGGCATGGCCCCTGGAACCTCTCCAGGAAAAAAATCTCAGCTTACATTGTTGAAAGGGTTTTCCCCATTCATGCTGGAGAAGAGATTCCCTTCTCAGAAGCTTAGAGATAAATATTGATTTTTAATTTTTTTTTTTTTTTAATAGCAGACTAATGTTAATGGCACGTGGCCAATTTCTGGCATAGGCACCATGAGGCATTTCGAGCACTTGCCACCAAAGCTAGCATGGAGTATGGAATCCTTAGGTGCAAACAGCTCCCACCCTGCTCTTTTCTGATGCTGCTGCTGTTGTTGGCTTGCAGGACAGGCACAACTGGTTTTGGCAAGAGAGTGAGAATGAGACAGAGAGTGAGAATTTACATGTCTGTATATAACATGGAAACACTGGACTGGATTTTGTCTTTAAATAGCACTTGCATGGAGAGGAGATCTGGGGAGTGTTACTTTTTTTTTTTAATTTTCTGTAGGGATCCAGATTTGCTTGTGGGTAGGTTTAACTCCTGGCTATGAGGTGCTATTGCTGCCATTAGGGACCCTGGGGTGAGGCTGATGTCCGTGGACTTCCAGCATCAAATCATCAGTGTTGGAAAGGAGAGCTGGGATCCCCATCTCTATTGGGATTCTCATTATCCGAGTATGGAGCTCACCTGTTTTAGCTGCAGTGGAGTGGGAGGGTCTTCCATTCAGATTGCTGATACTGGTGGTGTTAAATACTCCAGGGGAAATGGGAATTTAAATGTGAATTTGGAGGATCACAGTTTTGAGTTTGAATGTAGTATCCTTCTGACGAAATTTTAGTTTTGACCTGGTCCAAGGTAAATCTGTAGTCTGTCTGTAGCAGAGTAGGGAATATGAACCTCTCAAGTCCTTTTTTGACATCCTAGCTATGGGGCTATCCTTCATCAGTTTGTCTATGGATGTTCGTACATGCTTCCACCTTCTGTTTTGAACCCAGGATTGTTTCTTTGCTTTTTTGGGGGGCAATAATTGTCTTTCTTTTAAAGTCTGTGTGCCTCTTTTTTTTTTCTTTTTTTTTTTTTTTTTACTGTCAATGTCAGCTTTTGTCTAACAAATGTAAGCCTGCCAGCCTGCAGATTCCTTTGAAGTAGTCTGCTGTCTCCCTTGG
Organism: Antrostomus carolinensis; assembly: GCF_000700745.2. Taxonomy (NCBI): domain Eukaryota; kingdom Metazoa; phylum Chordata; class Aves; order Caprimulgiformes; family Caprimulgidae; genus Antrostomus; species Antrostomus carolinensis. The sequence goes on from NW_010314017.1 coordinate 2,302, forward strand.
ATCTCTGCACAACAGGTTGAAAACAGTATGTTATTGTGCTCTGCAGTAATGGGATGGAACAAAAGGAACTAGTTATTCCATTGCATCTTGGTCCTTCTGTGACATCATAAAGGGACTTCTTATCCCTTTGTGATGGCTGTAATTACACTGACTTTGTTGTTATCTCAGTCTTCTCCAAGTAGTTATCCATGTAGGAACTTGACAGAAGTCAGAAGTCATTTTAACTAGTTTCTTATACTTTCTTGGTATAAAGAGAGTAGATGTCCCTGCCTTGTGTATCTAGGAGCCTGTTGTCCTTGATGAAAGCATTAATGAATTGGATTGCAATGCAAATATGAGTGCAGTGTTGTCAATAACAGGTTTGAATTTTAAGGCTAGAAGTCCTCAAGAGAGAGTTCAAGCTGAAATATCACAGCTGAATCTTTTAAAAAGCCTCTTCTGTATTCTTCTTCTCTATTTCTGTTTGTCAAGTAGGATGCTAGTTTTTCAGTAGGTTATAGTGTCTTTGGCAAAGGAAGCTACTCTTCAGAAGAGGAGCTGTGGTGGATCAGCCTCGCTCCCTTCACTTCAACAAACCTTGTGATAGTGCTGTAGATCACTTCTTTTTGGTGGGCAGTATGGAAGTGTTAACCTTTGAGCCAGGATATTGAGCTCATGTCTGCTCCTGATTTCCTGTGTCTTCATAGTCATGGCACAAGCTGTATGCTGGTATTTTCTTCCTCTACTCTAAAACGAAGAATGTCTTCCTGCTTCACACAAATATTGTGAGGCCTAACAATTTAATGCTTGTAAAGTATTTTGAAATCCTAGGAAGAATTGCAAAGTAGAGAAGCAGAGTGTTGTTGAATCACCTGTCCTGAGACAATAAAAAACCCAAAAAACCCTTTGAATATAGCTTTAAATTTAGAGAAAGTGTATAGCTCAATAGTTACCTTCTCTGCCACACATAGGAACAATCTTCAGCCTCGTGGTTTCCAGAGTAGCAACTCATGAGCGACTTTCCCCTCTAGTATTACATCAGAGAGTTTTACTTCTCCAGGAGTAGGCAAAGAGCCAGGTGATGATGAACCTGCTTGCTCTTGTGCACATGCTCTCTCTCCTCTTCCTTTGTTTCTTTTTGGGTTTTAATCCTTTCATCTTTACAGAAATTTCTAGCTCTAAATCAAACTTGATTCTTAATTCTTTCCACTTGGTAGTCATACCTGAGAGTATTTCTCCCCAGTCCTGTTCTACCTTTACACAATATGCCTTCTGATGGCAGCCCTTAAGGGAATGTTCATGCCAAAATAAAGTTGAAAGTGGCCTGCATGCAGCTGATAAAAATTTTCAAGGTCATATCTCTGACAATAGGGACTTTATTGTTAGTCTGTTGCATCCCATCCCTTTGGGATGGTCACAGCCTGGCACGTTGGCGACAATTCTCCTTTCCCCTTACCACTGAATAGACATGGTTTGGAGAAATGGCAGACTGATCTTGGCAGATAAGCAAGCCTTATGATATGAAATGAGGATTGAGCATGTTTGTCTGGACCACCTGGCAGGTCTGAGTAACTGTCAGAGGATAACAGTGTATTGGGTTTGCATGGCAAGGTTT
>NW_010314018.1:0-23738 GCF_000700745.2 Antrostomus carolinensis
GGTCTTGTAATCTTTCTTCATTCCCTTCAAATTGCGGGACGCAGCTTCCTCCCCCCTTGTTTAATAATAGAAATAACAGAAAACTTAAAAAACCTAATATTAAAATAGAAGTGGTAATCATAACAGTAATAAAATACACAAATGAGTGATAATCCAGTAAACAACTGCTTACCACCCACTGACTAAGCCCGGCCCATTCCCAGATAACTGTCCTGGAGGAGCAACAATCCTGAACCGAAACCGCAATCCTGGAAGAGAGAGAGCCCCAGTGAAAACCCGCACGATTTCCACCCCCTCTTTTTCCAGTCAGCCCCGGATAATATACTAAACATGATGTGATATGGTATGGAATATTTCATTGGCACATCCAAATGCCAGTTTTGGGTTTTGCTATTCACTGTGCTTCTCCCGCCTGGTCCTAATGCAGCTGTGAATCAGCCAAATACGGTGGCCTTGAGCTCCAGCAGCAACTAGTAACATTAGTACTTTTATCAAAGATGTTCTCATAACAAGCCTGGACTGAAACCAAAACACAGCTACCCTAATTACTGAGAAGAAAATTAATTCTGTCCTAGCCCAGGACACATGGTTTTCACAGAGTTTTTCATCAATTTTGTTATTAAGTGATTGGATAGACCCCATTTTAGACTGTTAGTTGCATTTGTAAGGTCTGAGTGACATTCTCCTTTTACATAGACTACAAAACATTTTTATAAATTTGGGACTTTATAACTTATTAAGCCTGATGGCTTTAGGGGTGCTACCATTCTCATTCTAAGACTTTTAGTCCACCATATATCAGGCAAGGCCCATTACATGGTGAAAACCCACTGCTCTCTTTTTTCCAGGAGGTCTGAACTGTGCTATTAATCTTCCATTACAGACATTTCAGAAAGCCAATGCTTTGCAGCTGAACCATACTGATGTGAGTGTCTGTTAATTCCCTTACTTCCTACACTTCAGATGCAGAAATACTCTCATATGTGTTATCTGCTCAGCATTTAATTCCATGTAGCAGATATACAGCATTTCCCCCCTCTCATTAACTGAAAAAACAGTGCAGGGCTACCATTTTCAACAGCAACTTTGGAGCCTTTTTTTCTCTTTGCACAAAGTGATTCAGTTATATTTTACATAAAGAGCAGCAACAAATAAAGAACATTTTTTATCATTTAATTAGAGTGCATGGTAAGTGTAAGCACATACCCATGCTAGGTATTTATACTCACAGCTTATCAGTGTCTGAAACTGCACATCTAACTTTTTGTAAATCAGGATTGAAGACATCCTGACTTGCACATGGGTCTGATTAGAGTTACTGTATAATAAATGAAGATTATTTTTATGTCTGCTTTCAAGTCTTGTTGTTTTCTCTCATCCCAGTGCACTTTATGACCCCTCTCTTATCTTTAACATCCTGCAAGAAATAAACATGATCTTTGTTTGATTTGTAGAATGTTTTGTGTTTTGTATTTTGTGTCTGTCCAATACATCTGGGTTATCTTTTTTTTTCTCTTTCTTTTCTTTTCTTTTCTTTTCTTTTCTTTTCTTTTCTTTTCTTTTCTTTTCTTTTCTTTTCTTTTCTTTTTTTTTCTTTTCTTTTTTTTCTTTTCTTTTTCTTTTCTTTTCTTTTCTTTTCTTTTCTTTTCTTTTCTTTTCTTTTCTTTTCTTTTCTTTTCTTTTCTTTTCTTTTCTTTTCTTTTCTTTTCCCCCAAATCTGGAAAAAAGATGATGGTGTTGGAATTGCTCCATGACTCCCTTCTCTGCTCGACTGTTTGAACTATCATTTTTTTCAGACAGTTTCTATTCAACAAATCTACTGCATCAGCCATCCCCAACTCTGATTTTTTTGGACACGACCTTCATTCTTCGGTATTTCACAAGAACTCTGAATAATATGAGAAGTTTACCTAACAGAATTTATTATCTCAGAGGTCTGCTTTCTTAAACACAGCTGCAGTTCCCACTCCTGTCTGAAACATAGTTTGACAACAACAAAGCAGACGTGAACTTGTAGTACCTGGTTACCACATGTGCAGAGATTCTGATCTCCACAGAGGAAGTTGTGTTGTTAAAATGGACAAAATTTTCATGTCCTCTGTATGATTTTAAATTCTATTAATATGACCAACCTTGTCTAGTTTTCAAATAAAGTATATATTCATAAAGATAAAATAACATGTGGCTTCCTTTTTTTTTAGTTTTCTTTTTATTGTCTACATATTTCATGGCCCTTCCAAAGGTTACACCTACTATGTGTAAAAAGTTGTTCTTTCTACAATTGTTTTAGGAAATAATCTAGTTTGCAGTAATAAGAAGTAGTTTTATTCCTTCCACATATGGTCAGTCTCCTTTATCCACAGGCTTCTTATCTGTTCAGGAAGTAAATTAAGCTTACTGTGCAGACTTACCTGAACAGCTTCTACCTGTATCAGATGGATCCCATGAGGGCTCATTATCTCCAATACAGAACCAGAAGACACCAATAAGCTCCTCCCAGGGTCAACTCAATTTTTGAAACAAGTCAATTATGTTAGTGTAGCTCTTTACCCAATCTAGTTAAATGACTCTACACCACATTCCCAGGAAAAAAACCTAAAAAAAAAAACCCAAATAAAACCCCAAACAAGCAACCAAAAGTTCAAGCAAAAAAAGTTTGTGAAAGTATTTGTTTTGAAGGACAAGAATCTTTGAACATTATAAGGAGATGCTTTTAGTATTGGCTTTTAAGCCACAAAATAGGGTCATGGAAGACATGGAAAAAATGCTACTGCTAAGTACTGCTGCTGCTACTGCCATCTCTCTTGGTCTGAGTGTGGTGGGATTTGTACTGTGGCCTCATATTACAGGCTCTATGCAAGCCTTTAGTCTCTCCTTGCTGTGATCCAAACCCCCTGGCTCAATTCCCCAGACAGAGTGTGTGCCTGCTTCCTTTGGTGGTCCTTCTGCCCACTAATATTCTTCAGTTCCCACCCAGGGTGTTCATGCTGGTGTTTGCTGAAATGGATTCTCAGGGACTACTTGTACTTCTTAAATCTTTAACTCAGCTAATGGTTTCTCTTCCTTCAGAGGGCAATGACAAACTCTCGCTTTCTGTACTACGACTGTATTAGAAATCTAGACTTTTGCTTAAAGGTCCTATATAGGATGTGTGAAGTTAGATTAAGTGAATAACAAATGTCCAAACAATGTTTGGTTTTCAGAAAAAAATTATGAAGGTGCTAAATACCTACCTTTCAATTTATAAAAAAACTCGTACTTTAATAAGGTTATTTTATACGCCTGATGTGAAATTTGTCTCAAATAAGTTTTACACTTCATTACTTTTTGTGATTTAGCCTCCAGAAGAATATTGCAGGTTACTTGTGACAGTTAAAATATTAAATAAAACTTCTGATCTTATTCTCTATTGTGTCATTCCTAAAACCACAGTTCTATTTCTGAAAACATTATGTCAAAGTCGCTTGGCATACACCTTACTTATTAATTTTAGTAAATAAGCAATTTATAACTTTAAATCAGATTATACCTTAGAATTTTATACTTCTGAAGTGTAAAATGCTTGCTCCCACCAGAGATTCATTACTGGCAAATCAGTACAGTTTATGATACATAAACTTTCTGAATAGTGGGAAAAAGACAGGACCAGGTATCTTGCAAATGAAAAGCTGTATATAGCAGACAGAAGATAGTGGTTTGAAACACAATCAACTAATGCATGGGAAAGGTAAAAGATGTGTCACTGAGTTCAGTAACAGAGGGGAGCTGAGGTGCATCATGTGTCAAATTCACATGTATCTGAATTTCAAAGTATCACTGTACTCTGCAATGGTCTTCCTCACCTCAGAATTGTAGAAAGAGCAAAGAGACAGGTGGAGCACAGACTGTAGAGAAAGGAATATTAATGAAAACTCTGAGATAAAAAGTAGAAAATCTCCACTTGAATTTCTCTTTTAATCTTCAATTACTTTTATATTGCAAACAGTTAAGCTGGTGATGTGAAACATGCCCTGCTTTACTGATGTAAAAGAAAGGAACAGCTGATTTACTTTTCATTACCAAATTCATTTTCACACCAAGTGCATTATCAGTCTCCTCTCAAACCAAATCTAATTTAAGATGCTATCAGAAAGCATTATTTGGTATATTAAATGAATGTGCATATTTGTTTTTCATCTGTACTCTCACTGCAGCTACACTTTATGAGCACAGTACAAGGATAGATATGCAACTCTATCAATTTCCTGATCAGTAAGTAGCTGCTGAAAACATTATTTGTGGGTGTTTCCATTTTTCACAAACATAAGGGCACTTTTCACAATAAAACTGCCACACCAAAACCATTCTTTTTATGAAAAACCCATGACTTTCTAGCATTCAGTGTAGTGAGGATATAGAGCCACCTGACAGCGTGAAAGAAGGCTTGTACAGCAAATCACCCAGGACTTTCAAATTTTATATGAAAGAGCGTAACAGTAATTTCACAAGGTGGTTTCATAGTGTATCTGCATTTTTTATATAATTTCTTAATCTTTTCAGATATAATTGAGAAAGTTTTTTTTATTCACACGCATACTTTGTCTTTTCCTGTAATCTGTTGCATTATAGCCCTCAATAACATCATGTACTAGTTACACAGGTAAATGATATATTATACAAAGTTCTCTTTTATCAGTTTTATGTTTATTGTCTTCGAGTTTTATGGAATATTGCATTACTTTTCTGAATAAAAAGTCTAGATAGCAACTGATTGTATTCCTAGTAATTCCTTGTATTTAATACCTGATTACACTGAGCACTACAAAGCTTGAATTACACTGTCAGGAAATTAATGTATGTAATCCTCCAAATTGTCTGCCATTATCTACTATATTCCAATAGGCATCTGAAAAAAATGTTAGTATTATTCACATCTGTCAAATAATGTTGTTTTTATTAGTAATAACCAATATTTGCTTTTTCTTCATTTTCCAGATGAAAGGATTAAGCACCTTGAAACTGAAGATCTTTGAAACTTATGGGAGTTACAGTTGAATAAAGGCAAAGTACAAACATATCAAGTTCCTGCTACTTAAACCCTTTTTATTACATGTACTTAATTGCTCTATAAATAAAGGAATTTGAGGGCTCATTCTTGAAATCTGTTAATCCATTGTGCATTGAAAACTGTGAAACTATAAACATATATAAAGAATATTAATAAAGAAATAGATTTCTAGATAGGTACCTGTGTGTAGAAACAACAACCAAAAAAATATATTAGGAAAATCTAAGTCATAATCGATGTAACTATTGATAATATAGAGTCTAACATTTCAGGTAACCCAACATTAAACAATTTACATTCTATGATTTAACACAAAATGGTGTGAAGAAATATTTTTAAGATAATTGGCAGTAATTTCTCAGAGATTTTAAATAATACCAGCAGATATTCTTTAGTGTTTGTAAAGGAATTCCATGAGATGTTTTCCAGTGCTAGATAGATCATAGAATGAAAAAGCTGGTATGAGTGATGTTGACTACACTGAAGGGAAGTTATCTTTATATTCTTCACAACAGACAGTACTGGGATCTTTATAATTAAGGGGCTAAGTGAAGCCTGAAGTTGGCAACAACTGCTGAAAGCAATAATTTTGCACTGATATAACCTGTGTTGACCTTTGTTTAGGTCATTGATCTACTTTTCTCAAAATCAGTCAGGTTGAGAGGGGTTTAAATTGGTCAAGAACTTGGCCTTTGTTGCACTGTTAGTATTGCCTAACATTTAAAAGAAAATTCAGAAGAAAAATTAGATAACATTGCAAAACAAGGGAAATGTCAGAAACAAAATAGGTACTAGGAAGATATACCTTGGCCAAACCAAGATGAACATATTGGCTGATTATAACATACGCAGATTTAAGTGCATTTTCTGATAAAAGAAAGCATAGAATCAATGGTTAAGAGAGTCTGATTTTTGTTCAACAGACAGTCAGTTATAAGTCACAACAAATGCAATAAAAATTCAAATTTCCATTTAATAACAAATAAGATGATTACTCTAAAAGGTATCAAAACATAGGAAGATTATGTTTAATTTGTAAATGTTCTCCAAGACAGAAAATATTTTAAGAATCCTAAGGATTTAAATCAAGGTTTGGTGTTGACAACATGTGTCCAGATCTAGAAGACAACTGTATTTCACATGGCTAGTGGCCATATTATGTAGGTTTTCTATACTGGCTGAACTTGTAGCAAGTGTCTTTTTGCTTTGTGGACTCTGTTGAACTTTTTTGCTTCCTCTTAATAAATAAATAAAAATATTTTCCTTCAGAAAAGAGCAAGTGTGAGTCAAAATACTTTGAATAAAACAGCCTCTAAACATGTCATTAATATATTTTCCTTAATTTGGAAAGGAGAAGGAGCAAGAACTTTTGCTGACATACAATGAAATTTCAAATTGGTTAGTCATCTCTTTTATTTTCCCCTCTTAGGTACTGGCATTGTACAGGAGGATTCTCTGGGATTGTACTTTAGTCACAATGCTGCTACCACAGCAGTAATGAATAGGGAAAATTGGAGGGAATGTGGAAGGTGTTAAAAAAGGTTACATCAAACCTGAATAAAAGCAAAAGCAAAGTTTTATGTGCCTGGGTGAGAGACCAGAGCTTCATCTCTGGAATTGAAGAGATCTTTTTTTCTTACAGAAAAAAAATTCCAGACTGGAAGCCTGTTTATATCGGTTCCTGAAGAATGTCCTCTTCATGTGTCGAGCTCTGTGACAGATACAGGAGATCAAAAGATGGGATTTAGGTAGTTGTCACAAAGATTCAAACATAGATAATAGATACTTGACAGGTAGACAATATGAAAAATGGTGTTGCATTAAGTGATTTAATAACAATTAAAATATTATGTTAAAGAAGCTCAACAGATCAATGGCCTTGCAGTTAAGTGGTCTTTTATAAAGAATATATCATTTGAAAGCTTTTCTCTAATCCAATCTGCAGAAACCATAAACCCTAGATAGAAGGACAGAGGAACTTGATACGATAGGGTTCACAAGTCACACAGTCCTGGCCAGGAAAAATTTTCAACAGACTGCAGACTTTCCCTGTTTTCAAAGGTGTGTGTGTGCTTCCAGAAGAAATAAGTGAGTTTATGAATTTTTCTCATTAATTTCTGATGTCAGTAGAATGATGCTTACTGACTTTACAGTGTACTCTATCAGCTCATAATTAACATGAGCAATACAGAAAGCAGCAGATAATGCACATATAGGAAAACAAAGTGACTGTAAATTTGCCCTTTCTTTACAGTCACTCTTTTAAAATTAAACACTTTCAGTCATATATTTTGATGTCCTAGGAAGTCATGTGATGAGTGGAGTTCAGACATGTCAGCACATAAAATAACTCTACAAAGGAATGCTTAAAATTTAATACATAAAGTACTCTCTTTTAAGACTTTATTGTGTATCCTTATTAATTTGGATATCAACACACAGAGAGAGGATAATCTCTGATTAATTTCTTTTTGTATGGCTAATAAAACTAAGAGTTAAAAAAAATCTGCATTAAATATCTTAGAATTGCTTTTTTCACAGATAGTCTGCTTTTTCCAGTCTCTAGTATAAATAAATAACCTTGGACTAGCAAAAATCCATGTATAGATCTGCCTTTTGTTTAGGTTTCTAGATAAACATAAGAGTAAGAAAATCTGTAGAAAGAGCAAACATTCTTATACAAGCATGCCCTAGAATAATGTTTCCATATTTGCATGAGATTTACAACATATTCATACTGTTATATGCTATGACCGGCAATGTAAACCAAACATTTTTCTTGTGATCAGCCATTGTGTTTTTCTTTCATTCTTGGCCATCATGGTAATATAAGAGGTCATATGTCAGCGGCGAGTAAAAAGATATGTAATGACCACTGCAATATCATATTTGGTAGCTTTACTGAGGTGCACATTGGGTTCCTGAAACAATTTATATCACTCTAATGGCCTCTCTGGAGTGCACTACTGAATCTGTATGTTTGCAAGAAGATGTCTCAAGTATGTACAAACCTTTTCACACTTGGATCCCATTGCCAAAATAAGAGCTGGTTCACTACAGAGCAGTCTTCCTGGATACCAATTTCAGGCAACGTGGTGGGAGAGGACAGTGTCACTCAACAGCACAGTTTGGAGAAGAGTCATGTGGTAGTATAAATTGACAAGTAATGTGGGCTCTAATCCTATTGTATTCTTAACAATTTTGCATTACTAGCACTCTAAATTTGAGAATGCAGTCATATTTACTTCCAACAGTGACTTTCCTAACTACAGATATAAAGTATCTACGGACTACTTATGCACTTGTAGTTAAGCACATATACGAGCTTTGTGTGACCATGGCACAACTTTTTTTCTTTACAGTATTTAAAATTATTTTAAATTATTTGTTCAGTTCTTAAAGATTTCAAGGTGACACAGCTGAAAAACAGGTGTTCCTGCACTTGTTCCTGAATATATGCAGGTATTTACTTAGTGGTTGTGAACTCAAATTCCAGGAGACACTTACTGCAAGATCAGAATGGTATATAACCTTTTTAAAGAGAATACACACATTTGTTGGAAATAGAGCATATCTAAATACAGGAGATACAATTTTCAGGTGGAAATGGATGCTGAGGGCTCATGTGTGGTGAGGTATTTATTGCCAAAGGTGTTATCTGGATTCCAGAATTATTTTTACGTCTCTTTTCACAATAAATAGCTCCCCTGTGCCACTTAAAAAAAATGCCATGGCATGCATTTCATTTCATGGATAATGAGCAGCTTGTTTCTTGGATGGGATAGAATTTATTCCCATGCATCAATTTTTCCTTTCCAATGATGAAATATTTTAAGGTGCCTGAGAAAAGATCTTTTATGCAATAGGTTGGACAAACTTTTTTCTAAAAAAAAAAAAAAAGAAAAAAAAAAAAGTTCACCATTAACTCATTATTTACAGATTTCTTTTTGCTGTTATAAAAGCTATGCTTAATTTATTTTCCTCGACAAATATCCTGGTCTGAGCTCCTGACCTTTTGCAAGTATTTGGATATATTTCTTAATATTTTAGGGTGGATCAGCTCTAATGTTGTAGAGAGGCATATAAGGCTGGATCTACATCTCTCTTATTTATCATTAGTAACATATCCTTCAATCACTAACACATGATGACCACAAAAAGGTAAATTGTTTGATTTTATCCAACAGCACATCTTCCTGTTTTCAACTTTCAGTGGTTTCTGTAATTTTTCATATTTTGAATGGAAATCTAACAGGCACCTCTTAGCCTGACACTTACAAAATGAAAAATCTAGGCAAGCCATTATGTAGCTGACGGAACTTGTCTGAAACATCCTAGAGCAGAAATGCGTTTTCAGATCTGTGAAAGAAGTTGCAGTCATGACAGGTTAGAGTAGTCATAATGACAGGAAAAAGAAATCAAACCAAAACAATAACTGGTTGACAAAGTACATTCCTTGAGTGACCTTCTGCTGCTGTTCTTACCACTTCTAATAATCAAAAAAGATGGAAAACAAAAAAACTTACTAAAACTTGTATTGAGCAATGAAAAGAAATCTAGTATTGAAAATCTCATAGCTTAAAAATTTGCTGAATACGGTACTGAAATAAGCCTTCTTAAATACAGTCAGCTGCTATTTGCTACGAGTCATACTTAAAGTGGGTGAATGTGTTCCTACATGGAATACACTATTTTAAAGAAGTTGTTGACCTCCTGATGGCTGGGGCCTCCTGATGGCTTTGGAAATGCACAAAATAGTGTTGAATGTTAACTAATGGTGCTTCTGAACCCATATAGTAAGCTTGCTACCTCACTGTTTATTTCATATTCTACAGCCTTTCTCCCAGAAATATCTGCAAAATAAGTTCCAAAACAAAACCGTCTCCATCTGTAATTTCAATTACTACATACTGTTGTCAGAATCTTCAGACTCTTCTTGAACTAACAAGTGAAGAAACATATATGCTATTTTACTAATACTGCATATTTCAGCCAATATTGTGTTTGATGCTGCATACAAATAATATGAATTTTTAATTTATTCTTCAACACCAATGGATTTCCAAGCACTTTAGATAAAAGTTCCTATTCTTTACAGAAAGGAATCTGAGGTACAACACTCGTACTTACCTGAGGTAACACAGCAGGGCACCAGCAGAGCAGATTCCCAGGTGGATGGCTACTCTTCAGCTGAGTGAGCCTACCATAGCAGTAGACAATGCAAATATTAGCTTCTATTTTAATACTTTCTGTTATATATTTATATATTTATTTATATAAATAAAGCTTTTCAAGGTCTCTTACTATTCAGATGTACTTAAGTTAGGCAGTGCAGTTACACAGTTCTGAACCTAAGGAAATAACAGGAAACATATGATACTCTAGATTACTACGACATCATTGAATAGTATTCTTTTTTTTTTTCCCTTCTGTAATTAGCAGAATGCTGTTGATAAAATACACATTTTTGTGCATGGATTTAGTGTTCCTGTGAGATGCATCAACCCTACCATTACAAGAGAGAGAGAACACTGAATTTTGGTAATTAACAGCTGACATCTATGAAACAAGAGGAAATAAGTGTTAAACTCTGTCTTTGTGCACAATAAAATGCATCAGAAAAAGGGAAATAAGTTTTCCTCCCTTATCATTTTTCTAGATAAGTATTGCTAAGAAGTTCAGAAACAGATAAAGTGATCTTTATTTTTCTCTTGGCTCATCAGAAAAGTTATTCTGCACTGTGAGGGTAGTGAGGCACTGGAACAGGTTACCCAAGGAAGTTCTGGATGCCCCCTCCCTGGAAGTGTTCAAGGTCAGGTTGGATGAGGCTGTGAGCAACTTGGTTTGGTGGAAGGTGTCCCTGCTGATGGCAGAGGGGGTTGGAACTAGATGATCTTTAAGGTCCCTTCCAACCCAAACCATTCTATGATTCCATGATCATTTTTATTTTTGTTTTCCAAAACCATCCATTCATTGGGAAATAAAAACAACTGTATAAGGCCATACTAAATATCCATTGCTCCAATGGTGAGCAGTGATGGATGCCTGGGGAAGAACAATGAGGAGAGGATGAACAGTCTGCGAGACCTCCCCGGGATACTTCCACAGCCTTCTTCCCCTGTTGGTGACGTTACAGTGGCTGCATCATCAAGAGGCTGCCTGTGATGAATGAATGTTAGCTTGCTTTCATGTGAGCAGCACTATAATAAAACTTTAAAGATACCCTTTTCAAAAGACTTAAGTGCAAGAATTCACCAGAAAATACCATAGCTCTTTGAGCATGTGTTTGCCTAAGGAAAGAACCAGTCTTTGTGGATGACCTCAAGGCCATCTAGAGGCTTGCTAGAAATGGATTGCAAAGCCTAATGTAAATGACAGCTTGGGACTTCATAACTTCATTTGAATCCTATGCAAACAGAGAAGACAAGTGATAGTATCACACCAAGAAGAAGAAGTTTGCTGATGGCCTGGGTGCAGTAGGGTGGTGGAGCTGGAAGCCCACTTCTGCATCAGAGTGGAGGACAGAGGCACTTCACAGTGGAAGATGGGAACTTGACAATGGCTTATCCTCACTGCTGCATTGGCAATACTGTGGTATTTCCACTTGCATAGAAAGCTGAAGGACCCTGGTGGCAGCTCTCTTGAATCCTTTTTCTGTAGGTATGCAAACAATGTGGAACAGACCACAGCAAAAGGGAGCAGCCACTCTATAGCTGTTGGATGAGATTTTAATGGGGAGACTAGGAAGTGATTGGGTGGTTTGGAGGATTCAGAATAAAACAACAGTCAGAGATCCTCCTTGGGAGGACTTCAGTCAGTTGAACAGTGTGATTGGAAACGAAAGGAACATGTGGAAAAGAGTGTGAATGAGTCTCTTTTCCCATGCGAGTATCATTTGAAGGGGGAAAGAAAAACTAAAGGCAGGAGAGGTTAAACTGACTGTTAAATAGAAGCACATTTCTTGCACATAAATTTTTATTGTCAAGGTTGTGTTTATGGGCCTAGTGAGAAGGGCTGATTAAATGGCAGGTTAATAAAGGGACAGCATGTGGTTTCTGACCTAGGTGGAGAAAAGTTATAAGGTGGGAGAGAAAAAAGTCTGACTGACGCCAAGTATGGAAAGAGGAAATCTTACATCGACACAGCTCATAATCAGTGTTCCCTATTTAATATGGAGGAAACTGTTTCACAGAGGAAAGAGAAATGTGGCATGTTCTATTGCTTTACCACCAAAGCTAGTAAATTTATGACTAGGATCTGTTATCAGACTATAGGAGGTACCCTAAGTGACTGAAACTTCTGTCTTTCCCTTTTCAAAATCTCTAGCACAGCACAAAAAAAAAAAACCAAAAAAAACCCAAAAAAACAACCAAACGTGTTATGATACCATCAAAGCTAAATATAAGAAGAGCATAAAGAACTAAAAGTTTTGTAGGTAACCTTGTATGTTAAAACTGATTATTTTACATAGGTAAGTGACCAAAAATTGAAGAAAGAAATGAGCAAAAATGTTACAGTAATGCTTTTAGTATAAATGTGTACAATGATATGATTATAACTGGATAGTAGAACTATAGATAGCAGGAGCTGGATGTCATAGCTACCGTAGAAATGAATTTGGTCAAAACATGGTCACATCTCTAAGAGCTGACATTTTATGTGCAATTGTCATACATCTGCACTTACAGGAGTACTAAAGATCCCAACTGAAGTGTTTACTTTTATTGTATTACTCAGCCTTATTCAGTTTGAAACCCCTGCCATTATTCTCATTACTGAAAGCTAAAATAAAATATACATGAATTAGCAAGAATGGAAGTAAATACATTTGCTGTCTGTACATGCAACCACAACTCAAACTGTCTGACTCTGACATAACCAAGTTTTGCCAAAGCTTCTACACATCTGTGAAGTCTACACTGGCATCTGCCAGGCAAATTCCATCTACTTACATCTGTGGTATTTCTTCTTTGTTGACTTAGCATTTCCTGAAATACAACTCTATTTGACCTACAGTCTTGGAAACACCTATTTAGTATGGCAAATTATCACTTCTAGTGCTTCATCAGCACTTCTAGCAAATACCAGTATTTTGGGAGAAATACATTATTTTTAATTGAAATTTGGACGTGCTGCTCTATAACGGAACATAATGACAGGATGCCCTCAAGTGGCAAAATATAAACTCCACCCAGTAAATATTAAAGTGGCTAATATACAGATATTCTCTGCTAGAAGACACTGTGTTGGTTCAGATATTGACACTCTAGATGAATTTAAATACCTCCTAGTCCTTAAATGGTATAAGGAAATGAATTAAAATCACATAATATAACCTTTGCAAGACAAGAATTGGGGCAAGAAAGAAGTTTCCAAACGTGAAAGGTTGTCCAGCTTTTAGTCTATGTGGAGTGACTAATTTCTTGACTGCAGTATTAAATTCTAGTTTTTTCACAAGACTAACAAAATCTACATATACTTCCAGGTATTCCTAGATAGAGACTATCAACAGACAGTGAACTTGCATAAATTCTCATATATTTGCATTAATATAGGCATGAACCTTCTATTTCAAAACCATCCTGTATCAAGCCCTGTGAAAGTGAAGTGCATTGACATGTTCCTAAAGAATCTCAGAAGATGTTTTGTAGGTTCACTGTTTTTTTGGCAATACAGCACACACTTAAACAAATAATTTTCTGAATTCATAGGAAGTTGGTTTGCACTGAACAACAAACCTGTCAAGAACAACAAAAAGAAATATTCAGCAGTTGGCATAAACTTATTTTTTAAAAGTTCTTCAGCTCTTAATAAGAATTTTCATTCTCCTCTCCCCCCTTAAAAAAACAACAGAAGACTTGACCAATTTAATTTTAATTTATTTTTTTCCAGTAACCAACAGAGGTTTTGCAATGAGTAGCATTACTACTTTGATAATATAGTTAGTTTATCTTATATGAGATAAAAAAAAAAAAAGTTTTGTAAGTAAGTCAGAATATGCAAGGTTGGAATACTCATTAATAATTCATATACTTCTATGATTACTCTGCTAAATAAAACAGAGCAGAACTTTGTGGTTGCTATTGCTTACTCTTTAAAACTGTGCTTTTAAACTAAACAGGTCTCATCTGAAAAAATGCTGGAAAATCAGTCATAAGTGGCTCAGCTAATCCTAAACTCTTCCTCTTTAAAGTCACTGTTTTATCTAACATCTTAGGTTTCTCTTCATTAGGTCTGTAATCCTCTTCAACCCTCCTATTTCCATTAAAACCACAAGTATTTCTACATAAGTTTTTTAAGTAGGTAATTCTACATACATTCATGAGGCTGAAGTGACATCATCCACACTGCTCAAGGACAAAGGACTTGTCTTTATTAAAACATCATGCCTTTCAGTCCTCTTTTGCTAGGCTAAGGCCTATAGTATTTCAAAAAGTACCACACTAAACATTTTGCATGAAGGCTAAGAGGTTTTAAGACAATGTAGATAACCTTATTCTTATCTTTGGAAAAAAACAGAAAAGCTGTGAAAAATCATTCATTTTACCACAGGTGTGGGAAATGATGCTGGAATAATTCTCTTTTTGCACAACACTAATTTCCCTGACTCCCTGCTCAGGCGGCTGCGTGCCCACATAATGTGGTCCTTGCCCTCTTACTCTCCCCTTCTGACTGCCTGGGTCAGTCTTTACATAAAAGAACCCAAGTTCCACCTACAAAGCCGTCTCTCTGTCTTTATTTTCATGGCAGACACTTTTATATCAGAGTACTTTCATCACAGTGGCACCCATACCAGAGCCACAATACTGTAGTTAAGGGTCTGTTCTTTGGCATTTCTGTTCTAAAGCACTATTGTATGAGGTTGCTCAGCAGCTAAAATTCCTTCCATGCTGAGACTTGGCATACAAGTTCTTAGCTCAAAAGCAATTTAATTTTTTTAAAATTTTGTTTTTAACTCTCGGGTATCCCTTTGGAAAAATGTAAAGGTGAAAAACAATAAATGCAGACTGTCTTTGAGTGATTGCTGGCTTTGTGTTGTGATGGTGTGAGTGATTTTTACAATGAAATATTGCATACTGTTTGTCAGTAATGTAGATTAAATAGTTTTCAGGGTCTATCTGAAATCCTTGTATTGCCCTCTATGAAATAAGTAAAACAAGATACAGCAGCAATTTTGTCTTCTGAATGGATGCTATATTTGCTAGAGTATGAGGATGCTCTCCTATAATGGTAATTTTAAAATATTATAGTGATGACTATTTTAGAAGTATAGATTTAAAAAGTAAATAAAAATCCAGATATCTTTACTTGCAGAATAGCTTTAACGAGGAGATTTAGGAGATAAAATAGTTGCTGCATGGAATTAAACAGAATTCTTGTTTTCTTGTCCCCTTGATGAAACAGCCTATCTAGCAAGGTTCACTGTGAGGATTTCATACCAGCCTTTGAAGCCATTGTTAGGGGGTGCTCATAGTGGCAAGGTGCCAGGCTGATGGACTTTTGATCTGCTCTCATGTGGGTAAGAATGGAAAAGGTGCCGAGCAGCTTAATGTGGATTAATGGTGCCATTTTAAATTATATCACTGTTATTTCAAAAAAGGCAGGAAAACATGGAACCATATTACACCAGCATATTGATTTACAGTTCTTATAAACCCACAGACATTATTAGCAACAGAAAAAAGAATAAATTAAATACATAAAGGGTTTTGGGTTTGTAGGTTTAGGGTTTTGTTGTTTTTGGGTTTTTTTTCTTCTTTTAAGAAGTGACCACCAAAAGGTTTTGTTTTAATAATTGCTGGCAGATTATATAGATTTCCAGAAACAGACACAGGCACTAACTGACAGTGATAACTTTCTATTTAAATAGATTAGATGATGCAACCTGAGTCTTTATTCCCACACTAGAGAAAAGGTGAAACTGTAACATCCCAGCAGGACACTCTCCTTGTGTACAACACACAACTGGGGGCAGAAGAACTTACACGCTGTGGGAAGGGGTAGCTTGGAAAACCATTTAATTTCTTTTGGATATCACAGTTTTGCTTGAAGTCTGACACTAGGAAGCCAGAATCCTTTATTTATTCTCAAGTGTTAAATGTCAAAGTCAAATGATGTACGCATTTTCCAGAAGATACCTCACTGATGATATCCAAGCTATCTAGACTGGCTTTTAAGATGACTATTAGCCTGTTTGCATACTGTAAAAATGATATAAAAGCGCATGTGACTCTTGGTTCTTTTCACCTGCAATGCAAGTTTTCCAGTAAACATTTGTCATGGGGTAACCCCAGGTGCCAATTACACACCAACCAGCCACTCACTCACTCCTCTTCAGTGGATGAGGGAGAGAATGGGGAAGGTAAAAGTGAGAAAACTTGTGGGTTGACATAAAGGTAGTTTAATATGTAAAGCAAAAGCCACACATGGAAGCAGAGTAAAACAAGGAATTAATTCACTACTTCCCATCAGCAGGCAGTTGTTCAGCCATCTCCAGGAAAGCAGGGCTCCATCACACATAACACTTACTTGGGAAGACAAATGCCATCACTGCAAACATTCCCCCCCCTTCCTTCTTCCCCCAGCTTTATATGCTGAGCATGACGTCATATGGCATGGAATATCCATTTGGTCAGTTGGCGTCAGCTGTCCCAGCTGTGTCCCCTCCCAGCCTCTTGTGCAACCCCAACCTCCTCGTTGGTGGGGTGCTGTGAGGCACAGAAAAGGCCTTGACTCTGTGTGAGCACTGATCAGCAGTAACTAAAGCATCTCTGCAACACTAACATTGTTTCCAGCACAAGTCCAAAACATAGTCCCATATTAGCTACTGTGAAGAAAATTAACTCTACCCCAGCCAGTTCATTTGTGAGGATTACCAGTAAGTGGAAAAACTGTGGGCGTGCATAAGATTTGAGAATTTAAGAGTGGCTTCTTCTCGGAATCAGGTTGTGATCAGTAACACAAGGATTATTCTTAACTTCTCCTGGGAATATCTAGCATCAATAGTACCCTCAAAAATGTAAAGACAAGATACTGGTGGTCCAAGAAAAGAACATTATGTGAGAGGGGAAGTCCAAAAAATATACATTTATATTCGTAAGTATATACTCAGTTTCACTACTTTCCATTTCACTAGAAAATCAAACAGAGAAATACAATTGGAATAGCAGCAGAACTCTAATTCAGAATCAGTTGTCTGCAGGAACAGTAAAAGAAACCTTTTTAAATATCAGCTAGCAATTCTTTTTTTGTGTGTGTAAATAACCTCTTTTTCAAGCTTAGTCTAGCATGATAATCAGCTCTCTTTTAACAAAATATACAAAATATCTGAAGCAATTAGACTACATTACTGTCTAATTACACCAAATGGTAATTTTCAAATCAAAGCTACTGTATTTTCTATAGCTATACAATTACAAATTAGTAAACTCTTAAATTAGTGGGCTTCTGCTGGAATCGCTGGTGAGGTCTTTAACTACAGTACAGCAGTGGGAACACACTTCTGAAGTACACCCAATTAGTAAATCATTCTGTTCCTCATTACCCAATTAAAGATTACTTTTCTTTTTACATGTTTTTACACATGTTTATGTGAGTTTGTATGTTTACGAATAAGTATAGCCTATAGAACTAAAAGAAGAAGTACTTGTTTATGGAGTATTTCTGAATGATGAAACTGAAAAGCTCTTCTTCACCCAGTGGAACTTTATGAGGTTCTTAATTGTGTAGCAAATGTAGGTGATGGATGTGTAGAGATTAAAACCAGATGTCTTGGTCTCTTGATCTTTAAATTGTCAGCTAATGGCACTCTTTTTTTAACTAAGTCTGTTTAATCATTTCTTCTTTCAAAAGAATGTTCTGTGTTTTGCTTTAACGATGGACACTATTTCCTGCCTTACAAGCTGTGAAGATTGATGAGAAATTTTAACAAATTAAAAAAGAGATAAGGAATATTTTGATTAAGCATCCTAAGTGTTTGAAGAAGAGCGAATAAATACATCACAAAATGACAGGATAGGGCTACTGTATAAACAGCTGGAAAAACCCAGTAATGACATTTTTGTATAGAAGTAATTACACTGAATAAGTCATTAAGAACATTCAAATTCATATGAATTATTGCAAACACAGAGACAAATAGATAAGCAAATCCATATAAGAAATTGAGTATAGTGTATGTTTTTAATATCTGGGTATGTTTTATGTCAATAAAATTCAGATTTCAATTTCAGTTTCAGTAACATTTCAATAACTTCATAAAAATGTCATAGAACACACAGAACTAGACCCTGATTTAGTTTCTTTCTAGATAAAGAAATAATATTCTGAAATTTATACTAGTTACTTATTATTTATCTTTACATTTTAAAAATCATATCTTTCTCTTTGAAAAAAATGTGAAAGCCTATTACTCCATGTTCTAGCTATAGGAAAAATATGCAAAAATGTGGAAGATTCTCATCAGTTGAGAACAAGGAGGAATATTTGGGAATATTAATTGACTGTAAGACTATTGTGAGCCAGTAACAGGCAGCTGCAAAAAAAAAAAAAAAAAAAAAAAAAAGATGAATGATATCTTAAGCATTTCAAGGATGCATAGTCAAGTAGCAGTGCTATAGTACCGATTCCTCATCTAGTTCCTCATCTAGAATTCTTTGGGCAGTGGCAGTGGATGCTTCATAAGAAATTTAAATCCAAACCTGAATGAATTTTGAAAAGGGTCATTAAGATAATCAGGTGAATAAATTATTTACCTTATAAGAGAATTTAAAAAATCAAAGCATACTTAGTCTAAGAGATAGAAGACTGGGAGGGATTGCGTTGCTGTCTGCCAATACCACAGAGTTGTGCAGAGAGCAAAGCCCATTTTCAGTGGAGGTAAAAGTAAGCTCAGAATCAAAATGGCTCTCTTAACTGAGAAATTAATATGTAAAATTAGAGGAAAGTAATGTAGTTATATTTACACAGAACTTGAAGTTGTAAGTAGAGTATGATGTAGGTCGTGGTTTGATGTGAGGGGAAGGAATTGGATTTGGTGACATTGAGGTAAGCCTGGCAATCAGGAGAGAAGTGTGAGGTCCTGTTACCACCATCTGTTAACTTAACACCAACTGATTTGAAGAGATTTAAGAGACCTGCCATATAGCAATTCATTTTCTGTTTTTGTTCCAAATAATATCTATGCCCATTCAGTTGCTTCCAGTCCTGCCCCTTCTATAGCTAACTACTATATCAATTTCAGTTAAAAGAACAGAAAAAACTATATATGTGTTTTCAAAATTTTTCAATGTGTTTGGTGTACAAACCTGGACTGAAAAAAAAGAATGAAAATATAGTCTCCCTTTCTTGGGTGGCTTCTCTCATTTACTTTTTATTCTCCAGCAAGGTTCAGCCTGGCTCCTGCAGCATCATAGTACACCTAGACTGATCTATTCACAGTTGAAGTGAGTATATAAAGAGCAAGATTAATATCGTGCAGTGGCTTAAAATGATAGACCTTTGCACATGTAAATCCAACATACAGTAATCAAGAGAAGGTTTGATTTGTGTTTGCGTTCCACACACAGCAACTTCAGTTTCTCAGAGTTAAACTGCTAACCATATCTATCTGCACTGTTCTTTTTTCCCCTAGATATGAGGGGAAGAATATGTTATTACCGTTTACCTCTATCATGAATGTATACCTGATCACTTTATTTACAGCATACTAGTCACTTTAGAGACAGGGAGAAAAAAAAATTAAAAAAAATTCTTTGCTCATGAATTTTGAAATCCAGGGAGTCCTTTTAATGTGTGAAATCTAGGTAAGGGTCATTACTTGAACTGCTCACAGCTCATGAACAATTCACAAGGGAACAACAGAGATATAAACATGCCAGAATCTCCAGAGAGAGTTAAAGGAATGGATAGGTAACACTACACTCCTGAAAACTCACTCTGGACCTAGAAGTGAGCTCTCTGAGTAATGTTGTGTATAGGATTGATAAAGGATGGTAAAGTGTTTGCAATTCTCTAATTACTTGTGTGATAAAGAGTTGTACACTTTAAGTTTAGGAATGCTAGATTTCATTTCAGACACACAATTCATTTTAGCATTTGTAGTTAGGGCTCTTACCTGTTACAAGATGCCTGACAGCAGCTTGGGAGATATGAATCATCTTTGCAGCTAAGCCACCCGTCTAAAGCTTGGCAAGAAACCTCAGGGGAAAAGGACAATATTTCAAATATATTTATGGGAATCCTTTAATTGTTTATGCATCAAGATAACCATGGAAAATAAACGAGGATACTTGGTTGTTTTCTCACATGTTATCACAGCTCATACAGGGTAGGTGTTTAGTGGCAGCAGAGCAGGAGGAGACATGTGAAAAGGTTAGCCAAAAATATCAGCTTTGGTTTTAGAGGGCTAATGCATTCACTAAGAACAGAAAATCCGTAGAACAGATATAGGACCAAAATGAAAACAGTAGGCCAGCTGGAAAGGGTACTTTATGTATAGAGGTCATAAATTTGCTACTCATTCTGTATCAAAATATGCTTGTTTCATAATCTGGTATTATCTGGAAATTAAAACAATCTGATTTGCCTTCCACAGATGCTTGGTGATGATGAAAAAAACAGTCAACCTGTTTAGGTGTCAGAATATGAATACTAAAGCTTTCCTTTAGGTGCCTCTGTTTTGCACATCTTGCCTAACTTAAAAAGACACAAAGCAATGGACATAAAGGATCTTTTCTGCACTGAGATTTTTTTGTACCTGCTCATTCAAAGATGGGGTCACCAGAATAGAAAACTTTAAGTATTTGGCAATTCAAATCAGGGCTGCTACTCTCTGTGTATCCTGCCAGACAAATGGACTTACAAACTACTGAGATGTGCAGACCCTGTGTTCTTCAAAGATGCTCCCCTTAAGGAAAACAACTGATTTTTTTTTTTTTCCATCAGACAGTACAGTGAATGATGTTCAAACATGCCAATTATATATAATCTATTCATTTTCCTGCCTTTTATCCCACAGGTTACTCTTCATAAGGTGCAGATTTGAAAGTTCTCAGGGAAGAACAGGAAAATATTTTTTATTTGCTTCTTGTTCATGTCCATTAACTTGTATTACAGCATGATTCATTACTTTATAATAAATAAAAGCTATTCACATCATGACCCGTATACTGGGTGTGATTAGACAAGTCATTTGAATAAATAAATATGATTCTTGTATTATTTGGTGCAAAGTGCAATTTCACTATGCTAAAACACATCTGAAGCATGTACTATACTATTAGAATTCTCTAAGTTTGTGATCTTGTTATTTGGTTAAAAAATCCATCATCAGAAATATAACTTTTTTTTAATCCTGTCTTTAAAATCATAAGGGATAAACAGTTAAATGAAAGTTACTTCATGTGTTTTCTTATGGCCTTGAAAGTGGTAGCAGGCTCCTGGCACATCTCTGGACAAACACTGTTCAGCTGATTTATCCAACTCTAACACTAGGAGAGGCTTTTCTGTCTAGGTATGATGGAGTTTTCTTGCTTGGTCAAGCTGTTTAACATCCTCTGCAAACAGTTGCAACTGGCAGAAGCCTGCATTTCTGAATACCTCCATGATGCCTCACAAACTCTGTTCTGGCAGGGTGTAAGCCTGGGATATTTCTAAGTGTTACTCAACAGACTGACAACCATATCTAGCTACTAGTGCTTTCCTGACTCATCCAGGCAGGTCTAGTAAGGTGCTCTCTCTCACTGACCTTGCTACATCACCTTTCACCCAGGCATAAACCATGAGATGGAATTTTCTTCAGTTTGTATAAATAAGTAAAGTCTTAATAAATGGTGCTGCAAACCTACAGTGCATATTATTTTAGTATTTAAAAAAATAGCAAGTATATATTGAGTGGAAATATATTGATTTCCTAATACTTTAGATCACACTTTAACATCCTTTCTGAAGCATTTAAAAAAACAGTATTTATACCTCTGAGCTTATTCCAACATGATCAACATCAGTGCTATAGTTCTCACTAAAAAAGATCATATACAATCAGTATGGATTTCTAAAAGTTCGGGGGTGTGGTTTAAAACAAATGTTGTCAGTCTGAAATTTAGTCACTGTAAAATAGTCAAGACGGTATGCTACTACTAGATAGTTTTGCAAACATATACATTTTTTTACACATTGTTTTCTTGTCTTTGTGAAAATACCACTAAAACTATACTAGAAGGCAGAGTTTAAGGGAAAGGACTGCAGAAAGTTCTAGCAAATAAACCAAAAGAAGTAAATAATAAGTTTGAATTCTCTTCACACAGCAATCCTGCGATTTACTTATTAATACTTTTTTGTCTGTAAGTGTTTATAAGGGTTGTTCTATCCTTTATAGGATCTCATCTGATGTAAAATTGACTACAACATTAATCACTGTCAATTCAATTAGTTTTGTGTTGTAATTTTCAAAATGATGCCACAAAGGAATTTAAACGTACTTAAATAAGTCATCTTTCCTGTTAGTGAGTTGGGATTTTAAGATATTTTCACATAATAATAGGGGAGAGGGACACTCCACCAAAGACGTGAAGAGAGTGATATACAGAAGTGGAAGATCATATTACAAAATATAGTCCAAGTCATGTTTTATGGAGTAGCCTTTGTGCTTCATTTATTGTAAAATATAGAGGATTTTTTTTCACTTTACCTATGACAACCATTCTAGAAATATCTTTATCATACTTAATTTCAGTAAGAAATTCAAATATGGAAAAAAAAAAAAGGAGTTTTTTTTAAGTTGATGTGGCTCAACAATGATCATGCCCAACCCTCCTCATGACCATTTATTGAGAAAACAGGCTGTTCCTGTCCCCAAGGCTTCACGTGCTCTCTGGTGCGCTGAGGGACATGGCCGAGGGGCAGGTGGATATTTGCATTTCAGGCAGTGTAAATGTAAAGAGCTATGATGAAACTACACCTTAACAAACAGTCATCCAGCTTGCTTATAGGTAGCAGGATCATTTTCAAATGTCAATAAAAAATAATTGTGATCTGACTTAAACATCCTTGGGGAGAAGTGAAAGGAAAGACTGTGGTCAGAGCCAGCCATTGAAGCCAACTGTGATCATAGAACTATAGAATCACTTGGTTGGAGAAGACCTTTGAGATCATAGACTCCAACTCCACTACTAAACCATATCTCTGAGCACCCCATCTACCTGTCTTTTAAATACCTCCAAGGATGATGACTCAACCACCTCCTTAGGCAGCCCATTCCATTACCTGATAACCCTTTCAGTGAAGAAGTATATCCTCACATCCAATCTGTACCTCCCTTGGCACAACTTAAGGCCATTGCCTCTTGTTCTATCACTAGTTACCTGGGAGAAGACACACACCCACCTCGTTACTACCTCCTTTCAGGTAGTTGTAGACAGTGATAAGGTCTCCCCTCAGCCTCCTCTTCTCCAGACTAAACAACCCCAGTTCCCTCAGCCGCTCCTAATAAGGCTTCTTCTCCAGCCCCTTACCAGCTTTGTTGCCCTTCTATGGACACACTCCAGTGCCTCAATGTCCTTCTTGTAGTGAGGGACCCAAAACTGGACACAGTATTCAAGGTGCAGCCTCATCAATGCTGAGTACAGGGGAAGGATGACTTCCCTGGTCCTGTTGGCCATGCTGTTTTTGATACAGGCCAGGATGCTATTGG
>NW_010314019.1:0-2167 GCF_000700745.2 Antrostomus carolinensis
ACTTCCTCAATTTATCAGCAATGATGCTGTGGGAGACCATTTCAAATGTTTTGCTGAAATCAAGATAGACCACATCCACTGCTTTGCCTTCATCTAGCCGCCTGGTTGTAATGTCATAAAAGTCTGGAAGGTTGGTCAAGCATGACTTCCCCTTGGTGAAGCCATGTTGACTGCCCCTAATGACCCCCTTATCCTTGATATGCCTTGAGATGGCACCAAGGATAAGTTGTTCCATCACCTTCCCAGGGATGGAGGTGAGGCTGACTGGTCTGTAGTTACTGAGGTCCTCTTTCTTGCCCTTTTTGAAGACTGGAGTGACATTTGCCTTCCTCCAGTCCTCAGGCACCTCTCCCGTTTCCCACGACTTAGCAAAGATGATGGAGAGTGGTCTAGCTGTGACTTCAGCCAGCTCTCTCAACACCCGCGGGTGCATCCCATCTGGACCCATAGATTTATGGATGTCCAGCTTGCTTAATTGGTCCCTAACCCAGTCCTCATCCACCAAGGCAAACTTCTCTATTGTCCTGACTAATATATGCAATAAAACAAAAAAACTTAAAAGTCTGGAAAAATAACAATGTGTATACTGAACTTTACCATTTAAGAAAAAGGAAGAGTTTATTTATGTCAGAATCTGTTACAAATAAAATGTGACTTTAAACTGCATTTTTATTATTTAAATGGGTGAGGAAGCACTGCATGTAAGCTTCAGAATATAACTCTTAATATAGTTAAATAGAAGAGCTGCATTGATGATTGGTGGTTTTAAGGATGAATGAAACTACAGGAAACATTAAAGTGTGTCTCTAAGCTGCTGCCTAGATTTGAACTTTCCAGTTTATATGTGTCATGGGAAAAAACTGCTCACGTAATTTAAACAAAAGCAGTTTTTTGAATTATTAATAGCACATGCTTAACAGGCAATCAGTAAACTATATGTTCAAGATCAGTGTAATACAGCAGATAAACCACAATCCTAGACAGCTACAAACCGTTAATAAACACTTAGGAATTTCTAAATGCCCTCCTTTAGCCAATCCCGGGCAGTACCGGTCACACACACATTTACCCATGCACACTCACAAGTGCAAACTCACATGTATCCTCTGATGGGCAGCCTGTTCCACAAGTACCTCTCCTTGTCGGGCAGTGAGGGTTCCCCAACATGCAGACCTGCAAAAGGCCATACCCAGGACCTCAGCATTGCACCCTGCACTGCCCTTCTGCCAGCTGGGTGCGTGTCCCAACCCAGCAGCCGCCCTGGTGCCACAGGGTGATGGACAAAGGTGCCATACTACATCCTGGCTGTAGCTTCTCTGACTGCTACAGTTGGTCATCTTTAACATGGACAGTGGTGGCCGAACAGTCTTTCCTAGGGTTTTGTGTATTTGATCCAGACACATAGTTTATGCTTGCATTTGTAGCTCAAGGGTGAGATTTCTGCCAGGGTTAGGCCATAAAAGCACCCCTGCATCATCTTTAATATTTTAGAGGTTTTGTATTTTGAAAATGGTATCCTTTTGTGTTGTAATACAATCTATGTGCCCCTAGTAAGAGCCACCATCAGTGATCATCAATATTAGGAAATTACATTGTAAGAAATCATGAAAGAGTCCTGTCACTTTTTGTTTTACCAGTTAAATCACAGAACCACAGAAGACACAGATTCCACAACCTCTCTGGGCAACCTGTTCCAGTGCTCAGACACCCTCACAGTAAAGTTCTTCCTTCTGTTCAAGTGGAACTTCCTATGCTGCAGTTTATGCCCATTGCCTCTCATCCTATTGTTGGGTGCCAATGAGAAGAGTATGGCCCCGTCCTCTAGATACTCTCCCTTTAGATATTTATAAACATTAATCAGATCCCCTCTGAGTCATCTTTTCTTCACGCTGAAGAGGCCCAGCTCCCTCAGCCTTTCCTCATATGAAAGATGCTCCAGTCTAATCATCTTAGTCACCCTTCACTGGACACACTCCAGGAGTTCCATGTCCTTCCTGTACTGGGGAGCCCGGAACTGGACACAATACTCCAGGTGGGGCCTCACCAGGGCTGAGTAGATGGGGAGGATTACCTCTCTCTACCTGCTGGCAACACTCTTCCTAATACAACCCAGAATACCATTAGTCTGTCTGGCCACAAGAACACACTGCTGGCTCATATTTTCCTG
>NW_010314019.1:2877-11963 GCF_000700745.2 Antrostomus carolinensis
GTTTTCTCCATGTCCTCAGTTATCAGGTACCCTGCCCAATTCAGTAGTGGCCCCACATTTTCCCTGGCCTTCCTTTTGTTAGTGATGTATTTGAAGAAGCCCTTCTTGTTGTCTCTGACCTCCCTTCCCAGATTTAGTTCCAACTGGGCCTTGGCCTTCCTCATCACATTTCTGCATGCTCTGGTGATGCCCTTATATTCTTCCCAAGTGGTCTGTCCTTGCTTTCACCTCTTGTACGCCTCCTGCTTATGTCTGAGTTTTGACAAGAGCTCCAGTTGTGTGGACTGTCCCACCATGTCTCAGTAATTGTAATAAGATCGAAGCCCTGTGTCTGCACACAGATCTCTTAACTCATCCTATTTATTTCCCATGCTGCATGCATTGGTATACAGGCACTTCAGAGAGGAATTAGAGCATGCCAGTTTTACAGGAGGGGTGAATGAGGATACCCCACAGACACATTCTGCAGGCACTTGCTTGGCTGCATTCACTTGCCAGGGTTTTACACCCTTGAATTTTGTGTTATTGCTTGGATAATCTCCATAATTTCCATAATTCCCCCCTACCCCCTTCCTCCCTAGTTTAAAGCTCTCCTTGTGAGGTTAGCCAGTCTATTGGCAAAGGCACGTGTACCCCTGTTGCTAAGGTGGATACCACCACTCCCAAGCAGCTGTTGATAGTCAAACTGGGTCCCATGATCATAGAAACCAAAACCCTTTAGCCAGCACCACTGGCACAGCCAGTTGTTTACTTGGAGAACACACCTACTCCTCATCTGCAACCCTAACTGGTAGGAGCAAGGAGAAAACAACCTGTGCCCCAAGGCCCTTGACCACTGTTCCTAGGGCTCTGAAATCCCTTTTCATAGTTCTCAGGTTGCTCTTGGTATCATCAGTTCCCACATGGAAGAGCATCAGGGGCTAGTAGTCACATGGGTGGACCAGACTTGGCAGACTCTCCTTGACACCTCTGATGCGATCCCCTGGCAGGCAACAAAACTCTCTAAACAAGGGATCTTTCAATTTCTGTTTTACCAGTTAAATTTTCTTGTAAAGCTGTTAAGAAATAACATAACTCCCAAATTCTCCATCCAGATGATACACTCAGGCATACCTGATGCACAAATAACTTCTGGAGGAAAAAATCCCAGTACTGATTTAATTTTATGTGGAGGCATGTTTGTGATAGTTCTGTGGGGAAGTCTTGTTTATGGAGGGTACATATCAAAATATTTCATGCTGTGGTTTGACTCTGTCTTGTTGCAGTGTGACTCTGACTTCAGATGAAGTTGCATAATTCATGGCCAGTTTCCAAAGTGAATGATGGATTTAACATGCCTAGTAGCCTTCATCTTACTGAAAGTTAAATTTACAAATGTGGACACCCACAGGTAGGCTCCACCTACATCTGCTCAAAAACATTTCAGCAGAACACTGTTCAACTCAAAAAAATGCAGTTTTGTTGAAATCGAGTTGTTCCACAGTAACTTTTCATTTTTGAAGAAATTTTCCACAGGAAAGTGTCAAAATTAATCATTTCATCTTTCTTGTTTCATTCTCATAATGCCAAAACATTTCATTTCAAAAGTATCACCCTGTTTCATTTAGTTTGACACTTAGATTATATGCTAATATTCATTTTAAGACAGTGTGTTTATACACTATTATATGTATACACACATTGCATATTTTTGAATATGACTATCTGAATTATTGATATCATAGCATTTCTATGTTATCAAAACAAAAAACTGGGATGTTGCAACTGGAATTTATGTGCTGTATAAAAAAAATCAACCAACCAACCAAACGAAAAACACCCACCCCCCAAAAAAAAAACCAAAACAACAACAAAAAAGACAGCAAGGTGGTTATATCTGCAAAACACTGCACAAAGATATAACACTTTGGGTCAGTATGTCTCAGTTTAAAATATGCTGCCCACAGTTACCAGTCACTCTTAAGTCATGGGGAAAAAGCTCAATGTTTCATCAAATCTCACAACTGTGTAGATCCAGAGAAGGAGTGAATTCATGGACATAATATTTGCTTACCTTTCTCATTAGCTTAGCTAATTAGGTTGAGATGTTAATATACATTAAATCATCTTTTCTTTTCTTTTCTTTTTTTTTTTTTTTTTTTTTTAATGTCTGTGAAGAACACGCAAGAGACAGGATCGGGGTATGAAAGCCTTTATATACAAAATATCTGCGGTCATGACCACAACAATGCAAGCTCACACATACTAGCCATCTGAGGAATCTCACAGTTGTCTGACTGGGATCAGGCAAGAGGATATATTAGGTAATAGAATCTCAGAGGCATATTCCATCTCTGGCTCCTTTCCATCTGCCAACAAGAGTGGAAATGAGTACTGGTTCTATTGTGATATGTACCTACCCACTGCTTTCATAAACAACAGGCCAGTGAATAGCCAACACATCTGGAGGATTTCATCCACTACCCCTTGGAACCTGTTAGTCTCTCAATACATACATACAGTTAATTAAACAAATTGGAAACTGCTTGATTGATTGCTTAGGTAGCTGCCAGAGTGCTCTGATGTCTCAGACAAGACATGAGGCATTTATAGTTGTCCTGGTTTTTAGCTGAAATAGAGCTGTTTTTCTTTTTAGTAATTAGAAGAGTGGTGTTTTATTTTCCAGCTTGGTACTCGCTGGGAGAGAGACGCTGATACCATACCAATGTTTACATTTTTGTCCCTGGAAGTGAAGGACTTTGTGTTCTGTTAGTCCACAAGCACAAGATTTAAGGGGGGTGAAGAATATTTAAATTAATAAACTTAATTGACAGTTAGATATGCCAATGGAGTATTCCATATCATATCATATCACATTATGTCCAGTATATTAGTAAGGGTCTCTCTCTCTTTTAGCTCTCTCTGGCTTTCACTCAGGCTCTCATTCTTTCAGGATTGTGGTTTTGGTTCGGGATTGTGGCTGGACAATGTCCTCCTGGATCGTTATCTGGGAACAGACCGGGCTCAGTCAGGAGCGGGGAGAGCTATAACACTGGGTGTCATTCACTTGCATATTTTGTTACTGTTATCATTATCTCTACTATTTTAATATTAGTATTATTTTAAGTTTTGTCTCCATTGTTAAACTGTTCTTATCTCAACCTACAAGCCTCCTTTTCCTTGTCCCTCCAATCCTCTCCCTTATTCCCTGGGGGTGGGGGGGAAGTGGGTGAATGGCTGTGTTGACTGCTAGCCAAGGGCTAGCCCAGTGAAACTACCACAATAGTCAAACCCAATGAAAGTGCTGAGCAAAGTTCACACCACCCTGGGTGCTACTTTCTGCAGTCCCATCATAGAGAAGAGACTTGCACACAGATGTAAACTGCCACCAATTCCTACATACTCCTAATAAGTTAAACTCCAGCTAATATTTTCAGAGGCCATAACAAAACACTTCCCCTTTATTTCCATGGGTCTAAACTATTGACTAATTCTTCAGATACTGTGGCAACATTCAATCACTTACATTTCTTAAGTAATGCATTCTAGTTTGGGATACAAATCAAACACATTTATTTTAAAGTTTGATATATCAGTTTTGCTTATGCAATAACTAAAATGCATCTCCAAATAGCTACAAGGCTAACTCATGAAACAAGTTAACTTCAGCAGCAATTCAAGCTTAATTTCTTTCACTACGATTCCTAACACTGTTATGAATGCTATTAAATTAACAGATTCCTGTGACAGTATTTCATTTCTCATTGTAATGAAAAGGCAAGCAGCTAACACTGCAGAATTTTCATCAGGTAATGCCTTGTAGTAAATCCATTAGAAAGCCATTGGTATCTAATTGTCTAATCACAATGAAGGCCTGGGACTGACATGGCTGTAATGGGATTAAAGTAGGTGGTAGTGCACTGCCTACCCTCTCTGATACAGTCTGGAGATAGCAATGACCTTGCAGGTGATTTCAGTTAATTTAACTAGACTCAGGAGAAAAGAAGAAAAAACTGCTTTGATTAAATAGGCAAAAGAGCAGACACTGGTTTCTTTACACCCAGAAGAGATAAAGTGGGTAGTATGGCTGGAAAAATACACCATTAACTTGAAAGTAATCTAACATATCAGCAAAGAGCTGTGAGCAGGATTGAAGTTGGTTGCATACAAGGAATGATAGTACATGGCGTGATGAAGCAGGCAAAATTCTGGGTGTGCAGAAAGCACTGAGTTATCAAGCATGCACCCCTTCAGTCCAGAGTAATTTGGCTTCATGGTCTGCAGTTCCAAGGCCAGAAGCACCCTTTTGCCTGATGAATGCCATGCTCTAAAGCTATGCAAACTGGCAACTTAAGGGAATGGAGTTGCAAACATTGATTCACTGACTCTGTGAACTATTAGGCCTCTTTGCAGTGGCTACCATGATAAAATGGAAGCCACTGCTTTGCTGAAACCATTTTAGGCACCTTCAAACACTGTTTTGAAATCTGTCATGCCAAACATGGAAGAATGTTCTACCCTAGCCTTCATTTTAACAAAGTAAATGACTTCTACAAACTTACTGAAGATTTCCTGGAAATCAATTTGTCCCTTCCCATCAGAAATCCCTTTTGGAATTTCTCTGTAGCTACTGACATAATGTAATTGCATCATGATCACCAAAAAAGGGTGGGTACGTGTGAGCAGGGGCTAAGTGTATGCTGAAAAATCACAACTAATGTGCATATATTTAATCATTGCAACTACAGACTCTTAGTTCAGCTTCTTGGTGTGGACACAGCCAAAGTGATCTGTCAATGAGGCATTATTATTTTAAGAACTGGGAACAGGCCCAGTCTTAAAATAAAGCACTGCAGTATCACATGTTGATTATTCAAAATATTTCAATTTCTCTAAGTGAAGCTGTAGTGTATAGGATAATCACTAAAATGTATTATACTACTTTCAGAAGAGGAAGAGACTACAAATTTGGCTTGCAGTCTGAGCAACATGATTTACTATTTGCTTCTTATTTCTTTCTGCACATTAATGACAGCTGTACCTTGATCAGTGCTAGTTTGAGAGTCTGCAAAATAATATTTTTAAAAATATTATTTTGCAGAATAGGAAGAAATAAATTGAACACTGGCCTTCATCTGTATAGGCCGTGTTAGGGTCTTTTAGATAAATGTCACCATTGTTTCCAACACATATTGTACTAATACCCAAACTGAATGTTTCACTGAGAATGTTTTTCCCTTTTTCATATTGTATTAATCTTGGAAATTCTGAAAATAAAATAAAATTTTAAAAAAAGTTCAATCAGGTCATTTCAATTCAATGGAACACATCTCAAAATTTTAATTTTTTTTTTTTAATTTTAAAAATTTGTGTTTTCTAAATTTTTGGCAGGCCATTTTACTTGAATCTATCAGAGAGTGCCTTTAACTATCAAGTTAAAGATTCAAGGCAAAACTTGTGATTCTCCACTAAAGGGCATGAGCAGAAAGTACTTTTTTAAGAAAATCAAACACTGAACCTGTTGGACCTATTCTGATTCCATGTTGGTGTAAGTGATGTCAAGGATTTACTCCTCATATAAGTGGTAGACAAAACAAAATTTCATCTAAATGAATAATAACCTGGCCAAGTTGCACCTGCTGGAAATCTGCTTCTGCAGTATTAAATTACTTCTTTGTTTACTTCAGCAACTTGATAATCCAAAACAGGCACTCTGTAAAGAAACATGAAAGATTTAACTGTACATTTATGTGTTCATCTTTAGTCTTCAAAAGCTTGCAACTGGAAATCTCTCTGCAAGACTCAGTGCACTTCTTCAGAGTAATTGGTTGTACTAGATCTAAAGAGTCCAGGTGTCACATAGTGTAATTTGCGTCTATGGGTGGTATTATTGACTATGCTTATGCTCTACATACAAAATGAAGTGCTGTCTAATGCTTTTAGCATGACATCTCCCTTCATAAATGGCCTCATTTTTTCTTTTCTGTGTTTAAATATACAGAAACAATATTCAAGTGTACTTGTCCATTAATAGGGATGATTCCCATGCCACTGAAGGAAGAGACTGTTTTCCACAATTTATATTTTTTTATTTAATAAACAATAATAATAAAAAGCTTTGCTGGGACTTCAGTCATATTTAGATTGTAGCATATATTAAGATCATAAACAACAGTGATGAAGATGTCACTAACTTTTCTACCCTTCAGAATATAAAATTTCAAACACCTTTAAACTTTCCTATAATAACAATTTGATAGTCTGGCAGTGCCTCTGTGTTGTTAGAGCTCTTTACACTGGCAAAGATATACCTCAAAGTTATTCTGAATAAACAACAAAATATATTAAGAGTTCTTTATATTTCAGAGGTATCAATTAACTAAAAGCGAACTTCCAGCGCTACAGCTCACTAGCAAAGATCTCCTTACCAAGCAGAGAGTAGTGCTATCTAGTTCAGGAAAGGATAAAACAGAACAGCTGGGCTTGGCTTTTCTCCCAGTGACAGAGCACAGAAAAAGCATTAGCAATTTTTTCTCTCAAAGTCATTTGGGTCACAAAACAATAATAATAAAAATCCTACTGGCAAGCAAATAGTTGGACTGATTTCAGCCTTGGGAGAGAGATCTCTGGAGATGCTATTTCAGAAAGCTGGAGTTAGCAGAGAAAAATGCAGGCTGGTAGCACAGCTGAAAATAAATATCTGCATTTTATTCAAAAGAGGAGAGGAGAGGAGAGGAGAGGAGAGGAGAGGAGAGGAGAGGAGAGGAGAGGAGAGGAGAGGAGAGGAGAGGAGAGGAGAGGAGAGGAGAGGAGAGGAGAGGAGAGGAGAGGAGAGGAGAGGAGAGGAGAGGAGAGGAGAGGAGAGGAGAGGAGGTATCTAGCCATTACTTGTGTCCATGCTTTTCCAAGTAAATTGACTCCAAAACATTATGACTGCAGGGTAAACCCACTGAAAAAATTATCTTTATGAAGACACTTATTTGATCCTTTGCTAGCCTTTTAACACAATGAAGTAGTTCCTTAGCAAGGATTGTATGATGAAAATATATATCTTTGATGCAATTATGTTTATTTACAAATGTGGGAAGATTGGCAAGGAGGACTGTAAATACACCCAAGAAACTTGCAGCTGGGGTGTTGAAGAACACATACATCACACTACTAATAAATGTTTAGTCTTATGTGCTTGACAAGTAGAACATCTGCCTTTAGGTAACTTAGGCCTGTGATAGACTCAGGGGCACACTGAACATGCCTGAGATTCCTGCCCTGCTGTGAGAAAGATCAAAGCACAGTGGAAAACTACTGCCTGCTAAAAATCCCTGATATATACAGGCGAAAGCAGCAGGTTCAGAATCTCTTGCTCTCACTCGAGCAAGGACCGAGCTCTGCAGTGCCTGTGTTCCTGCTTACGTGCCTCTGCCCCGAGTGCTGCTGCAGAGATCCCCCAGTTCATGAGGTAATGAGAATAAATTTGCTTTTTGCATTTTAGCCATGTTTTTTTGTGGTTGTTCCTGCATCCTGCCTGTGTCAGTTCACACAACAAAAGACATGTAATTACTTCTGAAGACAGGAGGAATCTTACAAAAAGTCACCAACCCTCCCCCTCCCCATGAAGCTGAAAGTACTTTTGAGAGTAGATGTTGCGAAAGATTATGTGTGTGTCACTTAGAAAGAATATTCCAACTGGTCTTTTGGAGGTTCTTCCATGTCAAGCCTGTATTGGAGATTTTAGTGGTGATGGTTCTTCAATATGACAACAGATAAATCAAAAAATACTGGGGGAAGTATCTTTTACAGAAGAAGGGGAAAGGATTTTTTTTTTTTTTCTCTCAGTCACCATGGTAAATAAATGTTACACACATATCTACCTCACTGGTATTGCCTACTGCTTTCTAGTAGAGGCTGCTAGTAGATAACTAATTTATTGGAGAAGGCTGAAACAGGAGATATATTTATTCTTTTAAATCTTTACTGTATATTTAAAACAAGATGAGCAAAACAAGATGCAATATGATCTAGCTCAGGAACCATGCAAACATTAATTGCTGGTAATGGGACTACTTAGCAAAAAAATTATATTGCACAAGCAAAGAATCAAGGTAGATTTCTCCAATATATAGTTTGCAGGGAACCAATATTGGTCCACAAAGCAATCATCTAGAAGTTTATTAGTCATTGTCCAGTCCCTGAAGTCAAGTTAACCTAGACATGCTGTGTCTCAGTGCTCCATTTAACACCAGTTTCTCAGAAGTGAAATTCATCTGAAAGGCAGAAACAGAAGATTTACGTGTAATGGAATTCATCAGCATATGCGAGGCTAAAATTGCATATAAGCCTAGGAGAAAGACTGTAAAGTATGAGGTGGATTCAAAGCAATATAATACGGTCATTCTTATTTTGTCATGAATAGCTAGACAGCAGTTAAAATACTCTACAGAATAGAATTCAGGATTTCACTTGTGGTCACAATTCATATTAAGCAGCTGTAAAAACGGAGTTTATAATTGACTAAGAGTAATAGATGATTCAGGCTTATCAAATGACAGATTTTATGGATTCTTTATAAGTACTATGATTTTTTTTATTTTCTTAAACAAACTCTGAAATGTACTATTCGCGACAGGAAGATAACATTTTTTTTTTAAACTTTGGAACTTTAACAGAACTAGTGATCTTTCTTGCTAAACCTAAATAGCAATATTTTAAAATGAGCTTAGAATTAGCAAAGTATAATCACTATCAAATAAACTGCAATTAAACATCTCCAAGACAAGTTTGTCAATGGTCTTTGTTATGAAGCAAGGGGAAAATTGTAAATATATTCTTAAAAGCCTAATCTTTCAGCAATTTTTCCTCATCAGAAGACTCAGAAGCAAAACAATTCCTCCCACTTACTCCCTACCCCCCCTCCCGCTTCTCAAAAAAACCCAAAACCACAACCAAAAACCAAACAACCCTTTTTATATCTCATGAAAGAAAAAGATCTTAAAAAAGTTTATAGCTGAGAAGATAGTTGGAAGTGATTCAAGTTAGATTTTTAAAGTAAACAGTTATTAGTTTCTAGCTGAATAGATTCATTTGCATCTTGTGTGGAGGGCGGGAGG
>NW_010314020.1:0-5779 GCF_000700745.2 Antrostomus carolinensis
ATGCACACACCCCACACATAATTTATTACAATACAGAAAATGATAGAAGATTATGACAAAAAGATACTCAATTTTTGGCTTTCAGTATTAGCTTCCATTTTTTTCCTTACTATTGATAAACAAGCAGCAAGTTTGCTATTGCTTCATTTATCATATAACCATAGAAAAGACATCAGAAAAGGACAGCTCTCCACAGGTCATTTAGTTCTCCTCTTTAAGGTATCTGTCAAAGTTTCCCTTAGAAATGTGAATAGAGAAGGTGTGATCAAACATTCAAAACATCACCTTTTAAATGACAGCTTTAACAAAAATGGACTAGATAAAAACAACTGCTGCTTCAATACAGTGTTAAACACACAAAATAAAAATACCCTAGTCATATAAGTACATCTGAGTATTTGAAAACATTTTAATTCTGGAAGAGAACTTTACAGTTACAGGCTCTAATCCACTATCTGAGCAAAAAGTTGAAATATTACATTACTCATAGATTTAAAAGGTGAGTTTTTAAACAGACATTTTTATGACAAGTATCCTCATGGTCTTATTTAACTAAGAAAACATCTACGTTAAGAAACAGTGGAGTACAACACGAACGGCCTTGTACAGCAGAACAGCATGACACTTTACACCCATGTGTCATGTGCTTCAGGACACTTTATTTTGTACTACTGCATACTTTCAGTCCATTTCTGGAGTACTTGCCCTTGTTAGCTTCATCATCAGGAAGATTCAAAGGGAAGCTATTTTATCCTGATACTTCTGCAGTGCAGTCCTGATTCGAACTAAAATACTAATAGAAAGTCTATTAATACTAAGATGATAACCATTTTGTGTTCTATGCACAGAACACATTATTTTTGTTTTGTACAGCAGTTTGTAAAGACTTCTGTTGCTGTGGCAGATTTATAACTTTTAGCTCTTCAGACAATTGAGTATTTCCAGCCATATGCAGGGACTCAGTTTCATAAGCCAACTCTGGTACAGGAGCAACTCATTTGCAGACAATGAAGAGCTCTGGAATTTAGCTGTAGGGCTTCAAACCAAACTCCTCCAAAGACACAGGAGGTCTCAGCTTCAAAATACCCAAAGGCTTCTATTTCATCACAAATTTTAGAGGACTTTACAGTAATGTATGCACGTTAGGGGATTTAGAATGATAAAATTCAACATACATGCACTAATTTACTGCAAAATCAATTAAAATTCATCTAGAAAAAATTTACCGGAGTCATTGATTTTTGCAGTGGAAAAAACAGAAGTACATCTTTTACTAACATATGGTTGGGGATTGCTCACATGAGACTGTACAGTTTCAGATAGTTCATCTGGAGCCCACCTCCCCCATGTTCAAAATTTTCATCAGAAACAAGAACTGAAAGATAATGACCTCTTGGGGGAAGGTTGATGACCTCGATTCTGCTCTCAATAACTGTCTCAAAAATCATTTACCATATCTTGCAAAAATACAGGCATAAAATGCACCCTGAGAATCAAAATACCATTTAACTGCTCCACTGAAGAGCTCTTTCTCCCTAAAAGACCTGATGACAGGCCATTTTTTCCCCTGAGCAGATACCAGCTGAAGCTGTGTTTCTTTCTCTGCCAGAGTAAAATTAGGGAAAGGAGGTGGAGAGAAAGGGGATCACATTTTAGTTTTATTCCACTGATGCTGCTGCCTGTCACTAAAAGATGAAGGGCTGAAATCCCATCAGTCTGGATTTGCAGATCTGAGGATGAAGAATTAGTATTTTTCTGTTTTTGCAGAAAACTCCTTGATGTATGTCTCCATTATGGAATGTTAACAGCTGCAGTTTAAATTACAAATGAGGTTCTATTAGCATAACCCAATGTTGGTTTCTATTTAAAAATACGATTTTAGCCAAAATTGTGTCAGATGAGAACCTACATGTTTTCATTTGTTGCTACAGATAAAGGAGAGGAGCAATTTTATATTTCACTACTGAAAGATATGAGGCCTAGAATAGCAAAACCATTAAAGAATACTTTTAAGATACTATTGGTATGTCCTCTGACAAAAGGGACAAGAGGCAAGTGAATGGTCCTTAGCAGTGATGTAGAAAAGAAGGCCTTAAACAGGCAGCAGTGCTGACAGGGCAAAAACCAAAGCGTCTTTTACAGTTGTCTCTCCAAACCAATTTTCTAAATAAGATTATTTAAAAAGCCCTAAATTGCATTGTGGCATAACTATTTAATTAGCTTTGGTTTCCATCATGGATGTTTTCATCAAAATACACTACACAACAGATGGTTTCTGCTCTTGTATTTTGCAACTACAGTGTTTGTACAACTACTGTCTTGCCCTTGAAAAGCTGTTTGTGTTTAATGTATCTCAAACCAATGTTTTTAACACATATAAATATGCTGGATTTCTGACATATACATATATCAGCATATCAGAACTCATGAAATTGCTACTCTAAATGGCCAGGTTCCAAATTCACTGTGTTTGCACAGTGTTATTTTCTGTAATATTACACAG
The DNA here is from genome assembly GCF_000700745.2 of Antrostomus carolinensis. Lineage (NCBI taxonomy): Eukaryota > Metazoa > Chordata > Aves > Caprimulgiformes > Caprimulgidae > Antrostomus > Antrostomus carolinensis. Next base: position 2,504 of record NW_010314020.1, read on the forward strand.
CGCTTCAAACTGCGCAATGGCAAGTGACAACAGTACTTATTCCATGTATCTGAAGTTAACTTCTCATGTGAAGCAATCAGAAACATTATCTTCATCACAGAGCACAGACAAGGTCTGGACATCATCCCCATTTGGCTTGGGATACACGTAACCCCATGGCAGATTCCAGAGAGACCAAGCAGTCCAAGCCAACCATCGCTGCAAGCAGCCAGACAATTTCAGATGATTTTGGGGTTGGGACGCTTATGCTCGAGTTACTGTCTTCCTGCACCAAGTCAATCCATTTCTCCAGGCCTTAAAATCTCTGTGTCAAAAATATTGATCATGATACATATGACTGAAGCTTCCAGAATTATCTGTGTGCAGAATAGGCATGGTAACTAACCTACAGCAAAAACAATATGTTATTTCCACATTCAGCCCATCTAACCACTTAAGTAGTCTAAGCACTAATCCACAGGGGGTTAGGGTGATACTTAATTCATTAATGTTTTCTATAAAGATCTTTGAAATCCTCAGATGAAATGCAGTGTATTATTACTATATATGTTATGACTTTGCCCCAAAAGATGTCATCATGCTTTGGTAACAGTATACAAGAATCCCTTCATTACCATTCAAATACTTGTCCCTCCGAAGCATAACACTGCAGCTGTTTAGCAACAGACAGCAATCCTATAAAAACATTTACTGATCTTACATGAAGGATATTGCGTTCCATTACAAACACACATTTCAAACTATTTTCAATTCCTGAATGGCTGAATACCAGGGAATTGCTACTGCATGCAGGAGGACACCAGAGTCTATAAAATGGTGATTTCAATGAAAGATGTCTGCTTAGCTGGCATCCTCATTTAGCCTATCACCCATCTTTTACTCCCTTGTACCACAGGAAAGATACCTCAAACTAAACTTACATGACTCCATCTCTCACAAAGTAGAAACTGTAGAAAACTGACATGAGTATAAGGGCCAATTAATCAGTGTTGTCAACCACGTAATTCAGGAATCTGACAATCCAAAATCCACTGCAGACAAGAGAGGAAATATAGGCTGAAAAAATTAAGACACACTGGTAAAAAGTTTTCCTTCCTTTCTTGCCTGCTTTGTGACTAGAGACAAGATGCATAGTACATAGGTAGTTTTACAAAAACTATCAATATATATTTATACTTTCTAAAAATGCCTGCAACAATCAAAACATATTTCCCTTTTTTCCTATTTGAAACTTCAGATTGCCTTTAAATTTGAGTCAGACCAAAAACATGATGGGTCTTTTATTCACTACCTAGATGGAATGGGATTGACCCCATGTGGAATTTTCTATATATAAAAAAAACCTTGCTGATTTAGATGCCCATGCTATAACAATTGCTCTGTTAATTTTGTTGCAGTCATTAATGAGTTTCTTTAACAGATACTCCTCAGGTTCCTATACCCAGATTCATTCACTGGGCCCAGATATTCTCAGTTGGATCTACTCCGTTTGAACCCTCTAACAGCATCAGGACAAAACATCAATGACAAAATAAAATCTATAGTTCAACAGAAATACACACAGTTCTTCACTACTCAAACATCCTCTGTGTAGTGTCACCTTGGCTGAACTGCCCTTTTAATTTTCTCAGAACTAGGGATGTTTTGGTGGGTGATAATGGATAAAATGTCATTCAAACCTCAACATTCTTAAGGTAGCAGAAGGACAGGACTATTACAAATTCAACTCAAATAAAGCCAGACAATCATGAAAAAAATCAAGCCTAGAAAACTCGTATCAACTACATAAAGAGTCAGCTTGTCAGCTTCAGTGAAGTTCTGCATATTTACCAGTGAGAATCTTGGCCAGCAGGTACTGATATATCAGTGCTTCCAAGGGAAGTAGTTTGTTTATGTTTACAGCACATGGCTTACTGAGATACAAACACCGGTAAATGTTACTTTGTGCAAATATTGTATACACAGAAGGAGAAAGAAAATACCTAAAAATTATTAACATGATATTGGTTCCCTCTCTAAGCACTTTCTTTATGTCAGTTTGCAAGTACTCTTTTAAAACAAATAAAAGCCTTCCTCAGGTTGAATGTAAATTCCAGGAATCAGGTATTCTCTGTAGTTTTACGCTATTATACATGCACTCTGCTACTATGCAATACCTAATTAAATGCACTACATTTTAAATAAAAATGAAAAGATGGAAAAAAAATGAAAGAAACATCCCAGATACAAAAAGTAATATTCAAAATAAAATTCAACTGAAAGAAAAATTTGATACACCCCAATGAGGTTAATCAGTCAGCCCTAAGTGGAAGGACAGAAATGCTGCTTACAATAAGCAATGGTGCATTTCTCCTACAACAGGAAAAGTATAATACTGAGACCATCTCTGAAACATATTCTGCTGTTGTCCATAGTTTCGTAACAGTGATGTTAAAAACAGATATGAAATAATTCAGGTAAGCCTAGCCATCCAAGGTCATCATTCAAATCCGTGCTAAATAGCCACAAAGAGATGTCTAATAATGTTATAATAAAATTTTATCATCATATGCCTATATGTTAACTAAAAAGCAAATAGGAACATTGTACACTCCTTCTAACACCTTTTAGACCCGTTCAACTATTCCACGTCAAGAAAGTGCTCCCCACATGCAGCCCTTATCCATGAACACTGGAACTGAGGAAGGTGATATGTTCTTGTCCTATGTTAGGCAATGTAGCTGCTATTACTCAAATATAAAGAGCAGTTTAAGTTACTGAAGAAATCTAGAATACTGCAATACAAATGGGAAATAGCATTTAATCACAATCTAATTTAATAGAACACATTATCAATAATAGTTGATAGTAGAATAATTCTTTTTCACACTGGAAAGTCAACTAATTATTTGCTTTTAAAAATTAGCCAAATGAACATTTTCATCTGTTATATTAGCACTGTATTTTTTCATTCGACGTTTTATTGCAAGCAATACCAATAGAATCTCACAATACATCACTTTTACTGTCTTACTAGAAATTAAGACACAGAGTTAAAACACTTGCATTTCTCAAGCTAGAGACAAAAAATAAGAAGAAAAAATTCAAAATCTATTGATACTTCATAGTTAACATTAAAATGGCATTTGAAAAAAAAAATAATCGTTAAAAAATGTCTAAGCAATATGGAAAATGTCCTTTTAGTAAGCTCATATGTATCACCATAACCACAAAGAAAGAATTTTGTTTACTCATGTGAAAGCAGGACGTTTTTGTCAATGTCAGTGGTAGCATTCC
>NW_010314020.1:5808-13958 GCF_000700745.2 Antrostomus carolinensis
GAGATGGAATTTATCTGTCTTAACATTTAATAGAAAAGTTAGATGTCTACATTTGTGCCGGTCACCATAGGCTTCTTTTATTGTCAGTGACAAGAAACAGGCATCTCCAAAGGATGAATCATCTCATCTTAAGACAGACATAAAAAAAGGCTATGGGAATCCTCCCCTGGAAGCCTCCATCACTCTTCATTGACTAAAGAAGCCTATAGCGACCAGCTCAGATTTACACCACCTAAGTTTTTAGATGGTTAACGTCAGGGGAAGTTAATCCCACTCTTGACATCCTTCTCAAAGAGTACGTGGAAAAAGTAAGTATAAGATGCAGAAAAACAGAATTCTCAACAAGCATAAAAATCAAAATACATTGTCTGAGAAAAAAAAAAAAAAAAAGACCCTTTTGTGAAAATAACAAGGGATCTGTACATTTGAAATGTCATACAGTGTTTGATCTCCAAGCCAGGACAGACTCAATCATTTTTAGGAGCTTAAGAATATACAGAGAATATTTTCAGAATATGCTGACAAAGTAATATGCCTCTTCTGATTATGAGTAAGCAGCAATTTTCAAAAGCTTATAATTCAGTGCAATAAGGACAGACATTTAGAGGCATGGCAAAAGGCACGTCTTATAACCTATTAAAGATTCACTCTCAAATTTCAAGTCCTTGCTCAAAAGCAAAGCTGAGGGTTCCCAGACCTTTTTTTAGAACATTTTTTTTTCCATTTTCAGCAATGATACACTCCTCTCACGGAAGCTTTTGGAAAGACATTGAGCCTATAGAAAAACTGTGGACAGAAAATGTCTGCCAAACCAATTGAAGTTGAAAATCAAGAAAACTGACATTTAAAATGATAGTTCCTTTTCCCTAAGTATTCCAAAACAGAAGGAAGCCCCTGAATCATACATTCCTTGAGGATGGAAGACTATATTGTGAAGTATCACTGTACATTTGCCCAGTTTTTACATGTTTCCATTGGCATCTACTTGAATTACAGACTGTCCCAGAACGGCCATTTGCAAGTACCTGAAAACAGAGCTTATAATGAAATCGTTCGGCTGCTTTATAGGTCTCACTGACCCCTGACAAGACTTCAGGAAGAGAGCTATTTCTAATGTGGATTAATGGATCTCTCCCCCAAGGCTTTCTCCCTAGTTTTGTCTTTTTTTTTTTTTCAAACACGAAATAGTACTAAAAATGCATCTTCCTTTCCATGGATCAAGTGAAAAAGATACCCATTTAAACATCTAAAATTCCAATCATGTGACTGTCCACATCACGTGAATTATGGTGCTAATTCACAGCTAAAAAATATTTTCAGACTTTCATATGATTTTCATAATTACAGTCACAAGTCTTTTAAATATAATTTAACAAATTTTAGAAAGCTCACAACTTCTGCCATCCCTCATCTTTAGCCAAAACTTAAGTAAAAGCCTAAACTGAATATCTAAATATATCAAAATAGAGAGGAAAAAAAAAAAAAAAAGGCTGAATCTTTTCTGATTTTGCTTACCCATAAATATTTCCAGAATCATAGAATATCTGAAGTTGGAAGGGACCTCAGAAGACCGTCTAGTCTAAACCTCTGCTCAAGCAGGGTCATATGCAGCAGGCTGCTTGTCACTGTGTCCCACTGGGTTTCGAGTATCTCCATGGATAGAGACTCTACAGCCTCTTCGGTCAATCTGCTCCAGTGTTTGGCCATCCTCAAAGTAAGGAAGTCTTTAATATTTTCTTTAAATGGAATTTTCTGTATTCAGTTAGTACCAGTTACCTCTCATCTTGTCACTGGGCACCAGTGAGAAAAGTCTGGTTTTGTCTTCTTTACACCTTCCCATCAAGTTTTTAATGTGAGAATGGAAAGTTATTCAGTATTTTACTGTTCATGAGAGGCAAGGATCCTGTGCCTAAATTAGTCCAAGCGCTAATCATATGATACCACACAACCCACACATCATGCTTGGTGCTATACAAAATCAGGCTAGCATTTTTAAGATTCAGAAATTATGTATATATATATGAATTATACAGTATCATGCCTACACTTCAGATTACTCGAAGACACCTGCTTACTTGCTAGCCTTTTGTGACCATTTCCTGCTTTTGGAGATCTGAATTTTAATTTACAAAGGATATAAAAGACCCTGCACTACACAGTGTGAAATGCACAACAAAACAGTAGTTGCCCATTAGATAATAAGTAAGGGTGCCTCACTTAAGTTTTTCCAATCTTATAAATGGCAGAGCACTAAAAATATCTACAAGGTCTAAGCTCATCAAGCAATTTAAGCTGCAGAAACAAGCCCAGCTGCCAAAAGAAGCTATCATGCGCTCCCCCACACTTTTGACTGCTAATTCCCACCCTCATCACCCTTTGTACCAGTCACAGCCCTTGGACAGCTATATGAGAGAAGGCTGGGATAAACCCAGCTGAAAACAAAACCATACAAATAGTTGGCTATTTTCAGTCAGATTCATTTTCCAAATTGATGAACAGCTACACGTGCTGAGGGAGAACAACAATACGGGGAGGGGAAAAGAAGCTGGCACTGCTCCTTACTCAGACATGCCAGGTTAAAGTGTTCATTGAACACTTAAGCTAGAGCTAAGCCAGCAATGGAGAGACATAAGCAACACAAGGAGTAATACTGAATTCCCTAGGCATTACTTTTAGGATGAGCTGGATCGGCCCCTGGAGGTGCCTGCTTCTTTCTTGAGGATAAGCAGAATCTACGATGACTAACTGAGATTTAGCTGCTTCATTTCTACATATCTAAATTAACTCAGATCTAGATGAGTAGAAAATGGTAGAAAAACAGGTTTGTGACTCTTACAGCACTTCATTTTCATTAATAATTGCCATTTGAAAAAAAAAAATTGTGGTATAGCCACCACACAAACATAGGAGGAGTACCTATTTTCTGCATGCTCCACAAATTTCTTCCTAAACCATATTTTACATCTATAAGCAATATGTTTCAGTGATGTGGTACTGTATTCCTCCCACAGAGCATATAAATCCACAGTAGACACAGCCACAGTTTGGTTATAAATCACTTACATTTCTTTGGAGTCACTTAGTCACCTTGCTGTGCTGTCAGAAGGGATGGGACGGTCTTTCCTTTTTGCTCAAACTGGTCCTCCTTCCAGAAGTGTCTGCCACCTCTATGGCAGACAAGGACAAAAGGTCCTTAACTTTCACTTGCAATTATCTAAAGTTAAGAAGGGAAAGGAGTACAGTAAGTACAAGCATCCATATCATGTTTTGTATCAATGTATTACAATTGTCTCTTTAAAACACACTTCAGTACATTTACAGGGCCACATTCTTATACACGTGTACTGCATACGTTAGAAGAAATCCCACATATTTTACATCTTTCTTTCTTTGCATGAAACGTCTAAAGTAGTCACCTACTCCACTCCTGAGATTCATAATAACAAGATTATATTACTTTAAAAAGTCTAAGTGCACTAATTAAAAGATAATTTCCTATTATTGATCATTTATGTTGCACCACCAAGAAATATTTACTCCAGAGTTCAAGCAGGCAATCACAGTTTGCTGAATACAGGTTCACAGTCTTGTTTACCCATTATTGATGAATATTCTAATCTGAATCATCTGTTAAACAAAACAGCTCTCTAGTGCACTACAACTTACACTCAGAAAGTGAGATCTGGGGTTTATGATGGATAGCTCCATGAAAACTTAACTCACCACTCCATCAGAGCCAAACCAATAAACAGAATGTTAAAAATTAGTGGGAAGGAATAAAGAACAAAGCATAACACATGGTATGCCGTTGTATTAATCCCCATCTTGAAGCGTTCTCTGCTCTGGTGTCCAGCACAGAACCCAACACAACAGAACCAATTATCAAAGGTTCGGAGAAGAAAACATACATGATCAAAGGCTTTGAATGGTTTCCTATGAGGAACAATTCAGTACACCACAACTATCCAGACTGGAAAAGAGGCAACTTCAGACTGCCACAGAAGACTACAAAAGCCCGAAGATGGAGAAGTTGCACATACATCATCTGTTCCCTATCCCCTGAACTCAGGAACTGCCTAGTGAAACTCAAGTTCAAAACAAAAAGCAGGAGTTTCTTCTCCACAAAATGGGTAACAGAATTGCAGACTTCTTCCCAGGGATGCTATTGCTGCAAGAAGTTTTCATGAGTCAAAAGGGAGAGTGGAGGTACCCTTGGAAGAGAGCCTTCACTGGAGACAGGATGGCCTAGGTGAACCATTGGTCTGAACCAGGCTGACCAGTCTTGTCTCCTTGTGTATTAATTTATCCTAGTGTTAATTCAACTAATTCTTATCTCCATTTTACACTGATATATTCACCACACAAGGACCAGAATTACTGCATCAGGTACACAGGGAGTCTAGTCTTACTTGCATTCAAAGTACAGGCGAGATGCTTTTGAACTGTGAAGTGAACTCCCATGGTTCTCTGTATCTACTACATGCTTAATAAATTTGATTGACTTTTCCAAAATAGCATTACCACAAGAAAATAAAAAAGCAAACTCTTACTGTAAAGCAGCAGTAGCCTTCCTCAGCCTGGGTCCACAGTCCCAAAGCAGCCAGGGCAGAAGGCTACAAAGCAAGGTGCTTCTCAAGTTGTTCGCTGGTCTTATGTGTTTGAGTCTGTAACTTCATCCATATGTTCCCACTTAGTTCAACACTTATACAAATGCAGGTCACCATCTCCACGTCCCAAGTTTCATCTCAAAGCAAACCTTAAAAATCATATACTCTGTATTCCAATACCTCCTCTTTTGCTTTAATCTCTAGGATACAGCAGTGTTTCTCATTTATTTTGGGTAAGTGCAGATCAATTAAAATTCCTTCAGGGAAGCTTTCTGAACCAGCAGAAACTGAATGACTGTCATTAGGAACACTTTTTGCTGTCATGGACTGGCATGTCACTTTTGAGCAAAAACTATGTTGATTAATTCTATGCATACCTAGCAGGTGTACCAGAGGAATATAACCAGTTCTTTGTGCTGTCTTGCTAGACACAGATCTTTGTGTCTGTGAACTATGTATCCCTATGCACTGGCACATTATATGAAGAAGCAGCCTGTACTAGCACAAAAAAACCATAACAGGATAAAAATAACTTTATTCAGACATCAGTATGCAACCAAAGTCCCTTTTGCAAAATGCACAAATTAATATCCTAATGTTTCTCCCCAAAATGAGAAAGTTTCCACTACATCTATGCACAGATCTATTTACTAATATTCTGTTTAGATCCTACAGTGAGGAATTTGAATTACTGATACTTTTTTTGTTCAGCTTGATATATCAGATCAAAGTATGTTTACTGTTCTATCTATTCCCCCTCATCACTCCTATACTCTGCTAAAGAAGAGGCTGCTGTGATGTTTGCTGTTCTGTTTGCTTCTGCAGCTCAAATGGCTACACTGAGGTTGAAAGAAAATTCAATGTACAGCACGCTAATGATCAAAGACCCATGTACTACTGGCCTATAGCAACATTTTAGGCCACCTCTCCCTTCTACCATTTGTCCAACTTCTCTGTTTGGAATGTAAAATCTTAAGGGTAGGAAAATAACCCATCCAGCTCAAATGGCATCCAAGTTCTGTTTGATATCCTGCACGTCACTGTGATACTAGCTATAAATGAGAGCAAGCTATAGCAAACAAGAATTGAATGTCTTAAAATTTATATATAAGCAAAGACAAGCTTTTCACAAAATTGCAAAATTCAGAGAAGTGGACTCCAGGTACACTACAGCAGGTAAAAAACTATTGCAGAATAAACCCTTTAAAAACAATCTGATAGTACTAATAACAACAATTCAGGATTATCACTGCCACTACTTTAATGCTGGGAAAGAAAAACCATGAGAACAGGTATTAGAAGACGGCTACCTACTAATTGCCAAATAAAAGCTGTGGCTTCAAGTTACAATTAAAAAGTTTACAAAATTTTCCTTTGAATATGATCTTAGCTCTGTCTCACAAGTGCACATACAGAGGGGAAAGCTGATAGGCAATTACCTCAGTTGCAAGTGCTGAGAATCAGCAGTTACCCAAAACTGTAAAGTAAGAATGCTTTCTTCTCAATCACTTGATATATAATGCCATCTGAAGGCTAAATGAACATTCATGCTTGCTTTAAAAATTTATTCCACAAATACAGGCTGGGTGGAGAATGCGACAAGCAGCCCTGAGGAGAAGGACTTGGGGCTGCTGGTGGTAGACGAGAAGCTGAACGTGAGCTGGCAAAGTGTGCTTGCAGCCCAGAAGGCCGACTGTATCCTGGGCTGCATCAAGAGAAGCGTGTCCAGCAGGTCGAGGGAGGCGATTCTCGCCCTCTACTCCGCTCTTGTAAGGCCCCACCAGGAGTCCAGTTCTGGAGTCACCAACATAAGAAAGACATGGAGCTGTTAGAACGAGTCCAGAGGAAGGCCGCCAGGATAATCCGAGGGCTGAAGCACCTCTCCTATGAGGACAGGCTGAGAGAGTTGGGGCTGTTCAGCCTGGAGAAGAGAAGGCTCTGGGGAGATCTTATAGCGGCCTTCCAGTACCTGAAGGGGGCCTACAAGAAAGCTGGGAGGGACTTTTTACAAGGTCAGGTAGTGATAGAACAAGGGGTAATGGGTTTAAACTGGAAGAGAGGGTAGGTTTAGGTTAGATAGTAGGAAAAAATTCTTGACTGTGAGGGTGGTGAGACACTGGAACAGACTGGCCATGGAAGTTGTGGCTACCCCCTCCCTGGAAGTGTTCAAGGCCAGGTGGGAGGAGGCTTTGAGCAACCTGATCTAGTGGAAAGTGTGCCTGCTGATGGCAGGGGGGTTGGAACTCGGTGATCTTTACAGTCCCTTCCAAAACAAATCATTCTATGATTCTGATATTCCCAGATTCAATTAGACCCCCGGTGGAAATCCACTTATATCAAAGATATATGAAAAAAATTTTACATTAAGAACTTCTTAGCTTGTGTTTTTGATTTTTGAAACAGCACAGGGATACACACCATAGGATTAAAGACACAAACATATTCCAGAGTATACATATATTCATTTGGGATATTAAAGCTATGCTTGTGTGCAAGCTCATACCATTTCCACAAGTTACCTAAGACACAAAGTAAAAGCTATACATGGTAATGTGATCTTATTAGAATTACTGTTATGGGAGTGTTTTGGCAATTCATAAAGCCACAGCTGCATTACAAAGCCATCCGAAATAACCATTGATAAAATACTTAATCCCATGACTGCCACATATTTTTAGATTATGGTACAGAAAAATGCATTAGAGAAGAAGTATTTGAGGACTGACTACCTAAGCAAGTTTCTCAATTGTTTTGGGATTATATACCTTATTTACCAAAAATCCAACGGCTCAGGTCCCTGGCTAATACGCTATAAAATTCCTTTTTTGTTCATATGCATCCTACTAATTTTACTTTCAATATCTATAGTCTACTGGATGAAACTAAGGAAAAGACTAGTGCCAGATTTGGGCTGAATCATATCATATAAACAATCAAGGACTGGATTGGAGTTTTGGGTTAAGATTGAATAATATTTACTCTATTATGTAATTGTATAGTCAGCCTAATGTAGTATTCCAATCATGTGGCTTTAGTACATTGTTTATCTAAAAGCCTTTACCAAGAAATCTTATCTCACAAAAACAAACTCACAAAACCAATCACTGCTTTGCAGTAAATGCTGGAACCTCCATTAAGAAAGACATATTAAAATAAAAGAACAGAAGACACAAATATATCTGTGCAAAGGTCCCTTCCAGCTGATCCCTGGTATCATGGTCCTAATTTGGAAAAACACATAATGAGAAAACAAGAGATCAATCACAACGTAAAAAATAAAAGAAGTGAAGGTGTTATAGTGGAGACTTCCTTAAATGTTGTGCTATTAAATAACGAAGCTGTTTGGTTTGTTTGCAATTTAAGGAAGATTATTATGCTGTGATCAAAACACAATACTTCAAAAAACATCCGAGTTGCAACTACTTCCCTTCTTTCACATAATAAAAAGAGAAAGGTAGGACAAATGAACTATCTACAGGTAAAATGGTCTTTCTACTAGTAGAGCCCATGCATCAGTGCAATTAAGATAACTGGTAATCTTCC
>NW_010314020.1:13984-28216 GCF_000700745.2 Antrostomus carolinensis
AAAACATTCACTAAAATTTGAAATATTTTTAAATCTAGTCTTCTCATCACTTATATACTGAACTCTTCATCTTCTGGATTTGGATTGACTTTAAGAGCTAGAGAAATATTCCTTATGTTTCCCTTGCAGATTTATTCAAGTTTTATTTAAAAATGTATTGACCAGAAGTATAACGTTTAACTGAACTGTAAGAGGATGGACTGGCATGAAAACAAAGGTAAGATCTGTGTCTAAATAATTCCTGGCATGGCTAGCTGCCTACCATTCTAAAGTGAATGCTATATACAAGACATGATAGATGACACAGGCTAACTAGCTGTATCAGGCAATCTGCCAACAAAGATATAACGCTGGATTTGGGACAATCAGATGGAACAGTTTATAAACTGTTGTTAAACTAACACCCAAGCTGAAGAAGGTTAAATAGATAGTGGTAATCTTGTGTAGTAGCTCTTGTCACAACTATGGCTGGAAATATTTTTCTCTAGGAATCCCCAGTGGGAAGAGTGCCACCTACTTTCTCTGACATTCTTTCCACCTCTGTCTGCCATTCTCTTTTCAACATTTGGCTGCCATTCAACACAGGGACACACTCCGGGATCTGAAGAGATGAATGCTGAATGGTTCAGTGCAATTCTAGACATGCAGCATCACACACAATTCAGTCAGTCGGGGCTCTGCAATCGGCACTAGCACTGACAAGACCACAAGTGGAATCCAAGTTTTATTTCCTAATGCACTTCATTTCTAAATGGTTTTGATCCTGATCACCCAAGAGAAGATCAGTAACTAACATACAGTACTGTTACAGTGCTGCAGCACTCCTAGACTGAGGGGGTGCAAAATGTTTCTGAAGAGGGAGGGATGCAAGAAACTCCATAAAACTTAATTTGATTTTTTTTTTTTCTCCCATTCTCTTTGTCCTCTTTTGTCTTCCACCCTCCCTTTTACTGAAATTGCTTTCTGCTCCCACAGCCCTGTGAGGAATACAACCCATGCGTGGAGCCAGCAGGGACAGGAGCACAAGAGGCGAGCATTCAGTGACAGCCTGGATGCCTCCTTGTCACCTTAGGCAACGCTGGGACATGGGGAGGGCTTCAGCTGGATGGAGCGAGGGTCAGTGATGCTGAAGCCAAAGGTACAAGGGCATGAGGTTTGAAAAACAGACTAGGACTGATTAAACTCTGAAATCGGAGCATGCCAGACAGTAGGATATTGTTTATCTGAGGGGATGATTTAATTGTTATACAAAAGAAGGCAGACCTAATCTAAAAATGTGAACACCATGGTGCCTGAAGGGACTGGCTCTTGTGGATCTACCTGTTTGCTCCTGGGTGCTGTAAGCAGGATGACATCCTTGGGACATACTCTTAATCCAAAATTTCCCTTCTGAACTTTAGCAGGTTGGGATGTAATTAAATGGTCAGATACACAGTGGAGTTTTCTAGGAGAGTTTGATTTATTTTACTGTCATCATTATATTGGCTGGTATACATTTATTTATCAAAGCAAGTCACCTTTTTGAATAATTGCTATTTGTATTGTCTACTTCATTTTATGCTTGCAGAGCATACAGTGGTTCTGTGGCAAGATTTCCAGAGAGGATGCAGCCGCACAAGGACTTAAGCCACTCTAAACTGGGGCTGAAGCACTCATAACTTCCCTTACCTTCCTCTTCAGCTCCAGCTGCAGACTCCTACTCCTTCCTTGTGCTGGCTTGGACATTTGTGCAATTGCAAAGTGAGATAGACCAAGGAGTTCAATTATTTGAAAACAGTCCTGCAAAAGAAGTGATAAACTGCTGATCAAAATGGGGACACCCCTGCCAGGGCAAGAGAATCGTGGGGAGATGTGGCCTGGATAAAGGTGGGACCACACAGTCATGATGTGGCTTGGCTTGCACTAATGAAGAAGCTCACCCTGTGTGTCTTGGGCCATAGTCTGATGAGTGCTTCTTCCAGTGGTGGAGGCAGCTACAGCACCATCTCCCCCTTCCCAGAACTGCCCACTGAGCCGTGCCAAGGCAACTGTACATGGAGCTACATGGTCAGCTGTGCTGGGGAACTAATCTAGATTAGAAGTAACCCGGCAAAATAAAAGCTGCTTTCAACCTTATAAAGTCCACCTTGCAGACCCACGAACAACTGTATGAGCATCTTCAGAAGTATAGCAATGAGAAGGAATCAAAAGATGCTTGAGCCAGCACTCATACTAAAGAAGTATTTACCACTCCCATGAACTAATAATCAGCCTATGGACCCCAGCAACCAAAAGCTACCAGCTACAGCTGCAGCCTACCAAGCGCCGTCATCCCCAGCTGCCTCCCCGTCCGCTCCTCTCCTACGAAGGAGGAGTACAAAGAGCTGCACTACAAATGCAGTGGAAGTGCAGTCCTCAGGGCACAGGTGTGGGCTCTACGACAGCAACCCAGGGACAAGGATGGGCTGCAGAAGGGCAGCAAGGACTGTAGCATTAAAATGCAGCAGCTGCTGGTTTTGATTTACACGTCTTGGAGAACTGAGCCCCATTATTAGAGTGGATGCGTGCTGGTCTAGCACACTGCTATATTATTGCTGTATCTGCACATAGGTATGCACACATTTGTGATCAATTCTCTAAATAGCCCATTGTTAGTATTTATATTATAAAATGAAAGTTAAATCACAGTAAAAGGTTGGGTTGGCCTTAAGATTAAATAATGTTTTTAAAATTCCAGAAGGAGACCCTAAATTCTACTTTGTATCACTCTTCATTTTAATAATATTTGATTTGTACAATATATTTAGTACATTTTTTCTAGATGACATGGCTGTACTTTAGCTAATACAAAGTGCAAAACATATATATACATTGTCTAGATAATTTAGAGCGCACATAAAAACATTTGCGGTCCTTCTTTCTACTGAAGTATTGTCCACCTTTTAACAGTTTTGTTTAATAGATACAGGAGGGTAATCATTAAATGAAACCTTAATAGGAGCTACCAATTTGTAAACAGAACTATGGTATATATAGTATGACTGAATTCACATTTCAAGAAATACTGGTTTTTATATTTAATAATTTTAGATTTGCTTATGTATTCATTTTCCCCACATTTTTTTTAAAAAAAAAAACACTTAGAGAAAACAGGGGGAAAAAACCTTATCTGCATTTCTTTTGCAATTCCATTTGGACAACAGTATTTCCTAAACGTAGCCCATTCACTGCTGGATATGTAATTACCTTCAGTTCATAGTCTAGACATTAATGCTTTCGTAGTATTTAAGACTCCTTGTAACATGCTTGCTGCTTTAAGTAAGCAAGGCTAAATCTTGACCAGATAAATTAGCAAAGAATGCAATAAAAGCTGCAATAAAAGAACTTTATCCTCCAAACCTTCAAGTTGCTGCTAAATGAGATTTCTTTGAAATGCAGATCAGTTGAACTAGATTAGTGAATTTTAGCTCCTGTCAACATCATAACAAAATACAAATACAATTGTTCACTGGCCTTATCTCCATGCTTCCATCTGCTGCCTTGTTATTTACTTTCCTTGATTTACTATGCAGATCTAAATAAGACACATCAAGGAGGGCTTACAACACAATGGCTTCTTAAGCTTTACATCAAGGTATTTGAAACTGAAGCCCTGAAAGGGCTGCCATCAAAGACATATCTCTAATGAACTTCCATATCAGAGAAGGTTTGGTATTTAATACTGCTGTGAAAAGAAAAAGCTACAAATCAGAATGGCCTATGAAGGAAAATGTCTGCAAATCTTGATGAGATTAGCACCTACCAGAATTAATATCCCAATAAAAATGATATCTGGTTCCTTGAAGAGTTAAACTTCCAACCTTTGCAAAAATAATGCCTAATGTCAGAATGGAAAAACTCAGCTGACAAGGTCGAAAGGTCGGGGTGGTATTCTTTTTTCTCCACAAAATGTTCAAAAAGCATTTTTGCTGGTGGCTTGATTAAGGTACTATTGACAAACTAGCCTTGGAATGAAATAATTAAGACAGTCGACAGTGCTGCTATGGTACTTTCTGCAACAGCAGAATTTTACAGTATCTTTAAAAAAATTAGCAACAACTTCATGGTGAAACAACATAATCTAAAATGACAGCATGCAACATTTGTTCATCAATTTTACTATTTCCCTTTTTCCCCCACAGCAATCTATGGCAGTGCAGGATAAAATCTTCTGTCAGTTTGCTTTAAAAAACAATCCTTAAGTGCCATTTCTATTACATACCACAACCCTATTTGCAAAGTGCAATAAATGGAGAAGTTTCCGCCTTATATTTTAAACTCTCTAAATATCTGATAGATTAAACAAATATAAACAGCTTAGAAGTTTCCACAACCCACACGTAACCTTGTGCAGTAAAACCATCCGCTCTTGCAGCATGCTGCTATTTGACAGGAATTTCTTTGCTAGGCACCAAAGTACATAAACAAATGATACTTTTCTTTCTTAAGAAAGCACTTCAATGATTTATGTTCTTCTATAGCAAGGGAAGATCCCACAAGCATGTTCTGTACTGTGGATCAATCAGCTCCAAACCAAAGTAGACATGTTGTATGCTCCAGTGCCCGGAAATCATGCTGCAGGCTTACCAGATGATGAAAACGGAGGTATGCAGCGTAGGGGAGCCCCACATGGCACCCGCTAGCTTCTGGGCATGTCAAACTTCACAACTACCCTACAGTCAATGACAGCAAACACCTTCCCTTTTCTTCTTGCCTCCAAACATGTACTTGTCTTTCTACCCTTCTTCCAAATTACAGGCAGTCTTCCAGAAACAAACCCCCCAAACAGAAGCAGCATCCCATGGCTATACTGCAGAAACCACAGTTGTCTTTTTGCTAGGTTTCATTTCGTATGGGCTATGTTCCAGGCTTACTTACAGCCACGAGAGACCACTACCTTTCCCTGTTTAATGAAATGACAAAACAACAGATTTTCATATGCAGAAGCAGGTGCTGTAACAGGTTTGACTACTCTTGACCTAAAGCATGTAAAAAAGATTTATCAGCAACAGCTGTCCCTAAGGTATTGGGGCTCTGACGGACAGTCAAAACTTTACCATCTGCACCACCGTGTGTTAAAAATGACAATCTGAATTAAAAGCTGGTCAACAAATCTCATATAACTAATGCCTTCCGTATCCCCATCCATATGCTGAATTCCCAAGATATGCAACACTTGGATTATCTATTATAAATACCAGTCTTTAAGTCTAGATAAAATTAGGCAATCTAGGAAGGTGTGTAAAGGAAGTCTGTGAGAGTTGCTACTTATTCAAGAAATGAGTATTTAAATAATACTCTGAATGTACTTATGTTTGAAATGCTCAAACTATTTCACATCATTATATAAACCTCTGTTCTTTTAAAACAGCATTGTATCTCTTTTCAGAAGAATAATAAAAAAGTTATAAATATTTACATAGACAAATTTGACGAACTACAGTGCTACAACATTGTTTAGCTTGTGGATTATTAACCAACACAATTTTTATTTAGTTTAACTTCTCTGAAGCCTTTCTTGAATGCCTTGACAAAAAACTGATGGATAGCAAAACATTTCAGAGTGTCTCTGGGTTCTCTGCACAACAAAGGTATCGCAGGGAAGTGAGGTTTGCAGTGTATATTCTGATTTTTCCGTATGAAGGGGAAATGTGGTTTTTCCCCCGGACCAAAGGAAGGAACCTGAGAGTCTGAACGTGACCCCTTGGTGAATACAGTGACTTGTTCTGGAGCTATGCTAGCAGAAGGTAGCACCATATGCCCCAAGCCCCAACTTGGATGCTCTTTCTACAGTCTAATGTGCTTGTCAAAAGTTGTTAAAATCATGGATTTACTTTCTCTGGATATACTTTATTATTGTACAAAGTAAAAAGAAAGGATAACACAATTTGTTATTACGTATATAGACTAGCATCCAAAACATACTTTCCCCAGTTTAAACTGGGAGACTGTTTTTACTGGTGAACAGTTTCTGAGGTGTTTAACTTTACAACAATCTTATGCCTGGTATCAATCATAGCTATTATAACTCTTACTGATTACAAACTTACTATATTCTAAACATTAGCATTATAATTTTCCTTCTCATGTAAGTGCAGAATTTCACTGAACTTTTTAAAATTAACAAGAAATATATATATATATATTCAGAACAGCACAGATTTTATTACTGTAATCCAGGCAGAAAAATTACTAAAATATGAAAAAAAATTTCCATTGAGCATATACTGAAAGCAAACTTAAAAACCAAAAAATGTGCTTTACAGCATTTCTAATGGCAATTTTAAATGTGGTGGCATATGTAAATTCATTTACTTCATGTTTTGTTCTTAGAAGAAAGAGAAGGATTTATTTTAAATATATATCTATATATACGCATGTATATATTTGCAGGCACTGCTGAAAGACAGCAGGTACTTTTTTTCCTCAAGTGAATAATAAAATTATCTTGCAGAATTTGCGAGATTCAAATGATCCTTCACGCAGTTCCAAAACATTGCAAAAACAATGCAAACTTGAAAAAAAGCAATACAATTTATTTACTCACTAGGTTGTAACTGTCTGTTGAGAGCTACAGCAATCCCCTCAAGAGTATAAATATTTAGACAAATTTTAAAATGTGTATTATATACTTGACAGAACATATTTACATGACAGCTCAGAGCTTAAGCAATCTGATCAGCAATATTTCCCCTATAAAACAAAGTCAAGTTAGAAAAAAAAAATCAGCTCAGCCATGTAAAGAGGCTTGAGATTAAAAACATAACCATTTAGAAACAGATTAGCCATTTAAGTATTTGCATCAAAATTGCGGTAACCTTCATCCTACTTCCTGATTCACTGGATCCTACGTATGAGTTTATGAAAACTGAAGATGAGCAGCATATGGCATTAACTCTGTCTTCTTTTACTAAGCTGTTTAATTGCCTGCTCATTACCCGCTGCCCTCTGCTCAGGGCAGTGCCAGGTCCCAGGCAGGCCGGGCCACCTCAGCATGGCAGGGTGCCTGGCCCACACAAGCCGCCCAGGGGAAGGTCAGGGGCCGGGGCAGGAAATCATCCCTCCCCTGCCTGGCAGAAAGCTGGAAGCCAGCTCCCTGCATAACGCTGCCAAGGTGATATCCAAGAGTGACAGAGATGGGAAAGAGGTGGAAAGAAGCCTTACACACCTTGTTTGCACTTTTTGGCAAGGGTGGACTCCTGCCATCTCCCTGGAGCCCAGCACAGCTCTGCCCAATAAGGCCACTGTGGGAGCTGAGGGCTCTTTCATCCCCCTGTGACCTCCTGCTCTTTATCTTGGCAGTATTTAAACGAATTATGCATTTTGAGATCAGATATTGTGTCTTGGGGTTTGGCTAACAAAGCAGTAACAAGTACATTCATCAAGCCTGATTTTAAAACACCACATGACTGTAGGGGGAAGACCATGAAGAGCTGGAAACTTGGGACCTCAACATGGCCAAAACAAACTGCCAACACATAAGAAACACATATACAGAAAAATCTGGTAAATGAAGTTACAGGCATGAACTCCCACTGTACTCTGTGCTTTTCAAAAGGGAGACAAGCCTGCTCAATGCAGCCATCGGACACTTCAACATGAATTGCTGCCACCAACAGCAACTTACCAGAAAAAAGGTGAGGAAGGTTTATAAGAATACATGTATTGAAAAGGTATCATGTGAGCAACCTGGAGGATATTTTACACTCTTGTCAGGGAAAAGAGGCACCTCAAGGGAAGTATTTAGATTAAAAGAAGGTGTAAAAGCAAAGACAGAGGAGATTAACAAGGAGCAGACCCAGAGCCAAAGAGTAAATTGGAAATGCCTGGTCAAAGAAATTAGTTTTGGACCATCTTTACTCACTATTATGCAACACTAAAATCAGATTTATCCTACCTAACTTTAAACATCTAAATAGGATGCAATCACCACCTAATGCAGAGCTCCCAGCAGAGCCTGTGGCTCTTCCCCGTGCGGGAAGCCCAGTAAAGTGCTGTCCTGGTTAAGGAACATCAGTGAAGCACCTGATATTTGAATGGAGAACACTGCAAGAGCAGTTTTATTTGGAAGAGAAGGAAATGTTGGACACTTTTATAAACATAATGCAACCTGAGTTAAAAAAAAATTCAACTTTAATAGAAAAAATCTTCAAGTCCAGATTGTAGGTCAAGTTTTACAATGGATATCTACAGGGTTACAGAGATTATTTTTTTATTATTATTCCAGACTGTTTAAATTCAGTGACTATTAAGTTGAGTTCCATGAATTTAAGGGAATTTGTTCAGTTAGTTATTAACGTATAGAACAAAACATGTTTAGTTATATTTAGCAATAATTTTCAACATTTGAATAAATCAAAAGCTAGTAAACGGTGGTGAAAAAATGCTGAGGATATTTGTTTTTAAAAGCCCTAGAATAAAAAACAAAGTCCCAGCACATATGGTCACCATGTATTTGTGGACAACAGAAAACATAATACTTGCCAAAGAAATGGTTTCTTATTCTACTCTCCTTTCAAATTATAAAGCAATCATTTAGACTTAACATTGAAAACTGTTGCCTTTTGTAAAAATGTATGCCTCATAGTGCATACAGAATGGTTTCCTCACAAAGACTTGTTTACTTAATATATTAAGTAGCACACAGAGGTAATCTTTATGTTTGCAGCATATAAAATCTTGATTTCTAATATTTTGTATTAAAATAAGATGCCAACTAGGTAATTTTCAGATATTAATCTCCCTAGTAAAGTCTATTTACTTATTGTTTACATACAGCAATTCTCTTTTAAATTTTAAAAGTTAGAATCTTAAAAAGTGGAAAATACAATTATGAAATGTTCTTTATTTGCTATTAGGTTCCAAGGTTGCAGAATACTGTATCTGTCCCAATTTTACACAACTGCTTAAGGCATCTGCCAACCAAGTTTCAAGAGGATTAGCTGTAATGAAAATGCAGCATATGTAAATACGACATATTTAAATGTCAAATATTTCAAATAGAAAAATTACAAATTCAAGGTTGTCTTTACAAACATGTAATTCTATCAACTCCTTCCATGAAAGACAAAAACTTGGAAATGGCATTTTTATACTGTACAAAACACACAATGTGGTGATATGTTAACTTAGCCTTCTTAATGTATCTCATTACTGAACTGAATGGGTTTTTTTAATGAACACACAGCATACTCCACCTTTCACATCAATTCCACATACTTCAGATTCACCCTGTAGATTCCGAAGAACCGTGTTCCTTGTGCTAAAACTAGCAAAAATAAGGTATGGTATGAACTTTAAAAAGCACCTTTGTCCTTCATGCCCTGTAGTATCTTGTTTACTTGACTTGACATATAATATTAGCACAAGAGAAAGAAGGCAATTACACAAGAAAATAAAAGCATGCAGCTAAAACTTCACTGACTTCAGACACATTTTTCTCATCTCTGGATGTGGTACAACCTTGCTGTGAACTATTAGGTTTCCACTACTTAGAGACAGACGGTTTCATACTGCTCAACAGAGATTACTGCTGTCTATCTAAATAGGGCTTACAGTGGCATCAGCATATTTTATTAACTCAGAACCATAAATCCTATTCTTATATGCTCTCAAAGACCAATACTCCTAGGGTCAGTTAAATTTACAACTGTGTGGCACCTACCAGGAAAAAGCTTCAAAGTGAGGATATGCTCCTTTCTAATAGCCCCCCAGAAATTCTGGTATCTACTGGAAGTTTAAAAAGCAATACTCCATCCTTGGTATTAAACAACAGTTTTCCAAGCAGATTTTTACCTCACTGCAACATTACACAATATCCCAATATACTTTATATTGCCTCACAAGACAGGTTTGCTTTGTGTTTCAAGAATTCTCCCTCCTTTGCATGATAAGCATGGTATTTGCAGGTGAGCAGATCTTAACATCAGCTCTTCTGTGACTGGGACAGTGAACACCTGAAGGAAAAATCTCCACATTTTTGAGCATTCCAGCAATATTCCTTTATATTCCATTGCATATTGGTACATGGAAGTGCTCTTATGGGCACCAACAAAATTATTTTTGTATATATTTCTCTGCTATCCTCCAAATTCGCAGAGGAACAGAATGATAACCTGCATATATACTGTTAAAAACTATCAGCAAGATGAAAACAGAGATGACAAAGTCAAAGAAATAACAGCATAAAATAATACAGAAATTTTCAGTTATATTCAAACTCTACAAACCAAAAGATCATTTTCCATAAACAGCTGGTGTCTACTTACATGTACCTTTATTCTACTCCCTCTGAAGAAATGGACTAACCGTCATAGGTAACTCCCAAACAAAATTTTGACTTTACAGCAGCAATGATGCAGCTATCTAGATATACACTGTTTTCCCACCAAGATTCACCAAACATCATTTAGACCCAAACACTCCTTGGAAATACAAATGACATCCTAGTGCCTCCTCAGGGGAAGAACCAGTCTTGGCATCTCCCTCTGCATCGTTCAGTGACACTAAACTCTGCAGGGTAGTCAAGCATTTCCACAACACGAGAAAGAGAAGTGCTGCACAATACTTTGCTGAATTGGAAATACTAGAAGAAAATACATACCTAATTTCATTGATTGCTCGGGTTTTTGCCCTTTTTTTTCTCCCAGTAAGTGTCCTAAATCAAAATCAGACATCACGAAGGTGGTTTTGCCTGCCTTGTCAGGACGAGACCTGCACACAGTCCTCAAGTCCCTTCTAAGAATGTATCACAAAGGTAGAATCAATCCATATGTCAATAATATAATTTTAGTGATACTATTATTAAATATCTATAATTAAATAAGTGAAAAGCTCTTTAATGATCCCTTTCTTATGCTAAAAACAGTCTTATTTAAAAACATAGAGGCTGTTATCAAGGTTCTACAATTTTGGGATATTACTTTAAAGTAATAAACCAATTTTGAACAAGATCTTCTCAAATTGCAGACTGTTTACTATTTTACCTTATTTTTATACAACATTATTCAGTGGAACTTCTCTCTCAAATAACAATTTAACAATTCAATGCTATCACTGCTATGAAGAGAAAAACAGTGAGCTTTGAAGCCACCTGATCTCCTCATATCAAAATTGATTTCAGAATCTATTTAATTTGCTATTTTGCAACAAAAGAGTAAAGAGACTACAAAAAGCAAAGTAGACAGAAGTAAACATTTGATCAATCTAATTCCCTTTTAAAAAACAAAACTCCTGGTGTTCTTTTTTAGAAAAATACCTTGAAATTTAAAGACAAAATAAGTGCATCTGTGTGACTTGTTTTCATCGGATAGAAATAAATATAGAAAGCACAAATATTTCCTTTGGTAGTTTATAAATAATATTTAAGAAAATGCTTAAAACACTTAGAAAATCTTTTGACAATTTAGCAACCTCATCAGTATAGCTGCTCAGACACCATGACAATGTGCATCATACAAAGACTTCTGAAAAAGAAGCACCAACTCAACACAAGCATGTGATTTTAGCACATAGAGAAGGGACAAGGTGCAATTATAAAGCATGTAAGAAGGTAGGTGCTGCAGTATCATATCGTGTATCACCAGGACGTGGGAGAAGTGCTGAGTTGGAAACACTGATGACTTGCTATGATGGGCATGCCAGCAAAACACGGTTCGGAAGGAACTAATAAAGTGGTTGGTCCTCAGAAAAAAACTATGCATGATAAATACTTCAAGCATGAAGACTTACAAAAAATATAAAATTCAGCTACCCAAGTAAAATTACACAGAAGCTCCTTTCTTCAGATGCATTCCAGCCTGCATCCACATAAACACCATGCTGGTTTTGAGCAAGCCACCACGACCTCTCATTTCTTATGCCTCGAACTCAGTTATTAGTAGGTCTTTCAATTCAGAGATTCCCAAGTTGGGCAACCCACACTCTGCCCACTGTTTTACAAGAACACCTTCCTCAGAGACAGAGTGACCACTCATGGTGATGTAGCTGATTTTTTGAGGACAATCAATGCTCACAGAATTGCTTCTTGAGATGGGGAAAGCAGGTTTAACAGCTCACTACTACCAAAAAGGGAATACTCCCCACCTCTTCTCTCTCCAGCCACTGGCTCTCACTGTTTACCTTATGCTATCTACAGCAATCTCAGACCCCTCTGTGAGCCAATTCAATTCCCAGAAATGTCAGAAACCACACTCAGGGTTTTGCTAGGTTGGTTTTCCACTGTTTTGCTGAGTTAATTTGACCCATGTAAGGGTCTGCTGAGCTCCAGATCCAGCCCAAGAGAAGTCGCAAGCCCACATACGTGAGAAGAGGGAAGGGGGTGGCAGGCTGACGGCAGGGGACCAGGCAGAAATCCCTCTCTTCAAAAATTATTGTCTTGTAAGAAGACAACAGCTGACTGTGAAACTATAACTCCACTCCAAAACTGATTGTTTCCAGTTCATTACTTCAAAGGAACCTATTTCTAGTCCGTTTATATGTTACGTCTTTACTTTCTCAAGCACGGGACCTTTTTTCTTCCCAAGACCTATCTCAGACTTTGCTTCTCAGAAAACGCTGAGTCTACTGTCCCGTATTATGCCATCAGAGCATTGACCATCTAGTAGCTCCAACATTTACTGCAATCCTGGACAAACAAGCCCAGACTGACACTTCTTCCCACGCTCATGATGGTCCCTAGCTACGACATGATGGTCCCTACAGAGCCAGGTGCTTTCACAGCATCCTCTAATTGAAAGAGCTGTCACATGTCCAACAAAAGGCTTTATTTACCAAAAGCGCCTACATATAAAATATCAATAACTCACAACACTACCTAACAGGCTCTATACAGATCAAGGGACAATTTGAGGGTTACAGTCAAAATGCTACTTGATCTGTCTCACAGTAAACAGTATCTAAATTTGTGTATCGCTTCCTTCCAGTTTACACAATGGAAATAAGTGCTGGGTTTCTAAGTTATTTGTTTGCTTATATACTTAGGAGAGGTGGGGAGGAAACAGAGAACAATAAAAGGGAAAAAAAAAGAGCATTTTACTGAGCCATCATGTGTCCCATTACAACGACTGCTCTTGTATTTACCAAATAGATTTATATACAGTTATATATACTCTGCTGTTAAATGTACTCTGCTCACTTTCAGCCTGTGTTGAAGAAAATTGCAAAAGGGGGGAGAAATAAGACTACTTTGTCTCTAGTGTATGCAAAGGCTACTGCAAACCAAAACACCAGCTCAACACTGAGAACTCTTAAATAATTTTCATGATTTTTTGGAAGAAAGGTCTCACATTTTCTGAAAGTAAAAGAGCAGGAATTTAATCAGAGAGATTATATTTGGGCACACATTTGGAGAACTAAGTACCATCTGGTCCTGCTAATAAACTGCAGGCAAGACTCCCAGGTAGACATTATCTAAATGTTATCTTCTAAGTCATAATGGTCAAAGATCTCAGGCGATAATAGATGGGTAGAACAAAATTAGTAGAGACAAGTTTCACTGGTGACATTGACAGGTTTCCAGGCTACTACCCAGCTCCAAATTAACAATGACTAAGCATTTTGTCATCAACAGCAACTTGAAAAGCAGTCGTTCAAGCTTTCAAAGCTTAAAAGAGCTTTAAAAGGTTTTCAGAACACAGGACTTTTTACACAGACTTCCCAGCTCAAACCCTGAATATAACTACTCTCTTTTATGGAAATGTGGCTTTTAAGAATGATTTATTATCAAGCTAAAAGCATATGCTGCCAAGTGCAACCCAAGATCCTACACTGGACACTACATACTGTGAAGAACCTGCAGGAGGCTGCAGATCAAGATCTAGACACACACCAAGCTGCTGATGCAC
Source organism: Antrostomus carolinensis (assembly GCF_000700745.2). Classification (NCBI taxonomy): domain Eukaryota; kingdom Metazoa; phylum Chordata; class Aves; order Caprimulgiformes; family Caprimulgidae; genus Antrostomus; species Antrostomus carolinensis. The sequence goes on from NW_010314020.1 coordinate 27,847, forward strand.
AAGTTTCTTGTTTGCAAACCCAACTGTTTAATCAGTTTTGATTCTCCCTACTCACAGCAAAGCAGAGGCCAATTTTTTACCCACAGCAAAAATCCACAGTTCTTCCAGAGAAGCATCTATATATTCCCCTTGGCAGCTGAGTTAATTCACTATTAAAAGTACTATCTGTGGTACTGGGAACATGTGGATTCTTTATGACATGCAACATCCACAAAAGTGTAAGATACTGTTCTGAGCACAAGTATGTTTTTATGCAAATTTAGGCATTATGGCAAATGAAAGCTTGACTATGGTGACAATACTAATTCATGTAAACTCCAATGAGTTATATGATAATCTAAGATAAGAGAAATTTTGTTCAGGGGAAAGA